>NC_064304.1:80946888-81253987 GCF_023373825.1 Bactrocera dorsalis
TTGCTTTTGTATTATTGCGTATATACATACATATATTTTTCTGAATGTTTAGATTTTCGTGCATATTATGACGGCAATATATTATATAGGTTTGTCATGTCACAATTGCCAAACAGCTTGGCTGAATTGGTACGTTTTGTTGTGGTACTAAAATCAAAAAGCCAAATACCAAGAAATAAATATGATTCAAAATAAAAGAATCTTAAAAATTAAATTGTTTTAAATTTTCCGGATAACATACACTGCGGTCAAATTTTTAGTAGTGTGCAAACGTAGAAGAGGAACCATAAAAGCCCTAACAGCAAGTAAAACAAATAACAAAAAATAATAATAATAATTGTTTAATTAATTTCAATAAATTATAAATATATCCAAAAAATTATGAGAATTTTGGAGCGGTCAAAAACTTAGTAGTGTAACAACTTGAAAGTAAAAAATTGCGACAAAAAAGGTAGTAAAATATTTTTCTATTATTTTTTTTTTCAAATTCGATATTGACTTTTTATGTAATCAGTATTTAGTTGCGTGACCTTTATTTTTTAGTGTTGCAGCTCAGCGTCGGGGCATTAAGTCCCATAGTTGCGTGCCAGATGTCGGCTTACATCGCAGTCATCAGAAAATTTTGATGGGGTTGATGTCAGGGGTCTGTGGCAGCCATTCATTGACATTCCGTTCCTCAAATCACCTTTTAGCAACTTTACTTGTGTTATCCTGCTGAAACGTTGTTGTTGTGATAACGGTTTATCAATCCCCGTTCGGATAGTAGGGGTTATCCATGTTGTCGTCGACGGCCAGGAAACGTGCTTTTTCGACGGGGTCGGACCAAAGGGAAAGGGGTTGGCAGGGCATGCAAAGAGGAGGCCAGTGTCATGCGAGACTATGTATACCCCTATATAGGGTTATAGGGTCCGCAAACGCTTAGTTTACGAAATATTCGACCTTAAAGTCCGAAAAATCGCAAAATTGGACCATTTCAAGACGCTATTTCACCACATTAAACGCACTTTTTTCACATTTTTCACTTCAAATTAATTAATTTACACTATTAACTTTTAAATAAAACCACATTTTACACATTTAACAGGTTTTTTACTAAAAAATCTTTGTTTTGAACCTCATTTGTTTACCAAACGAAATGGAGCGCTGCCATGTGATGATAACGAATATGTATGGCGCGTTATCTAATTTTATGTTATTAATTGGAAAAATAAAAAGAAATTAAAAAATCGATATTCTCAATATTCGAGTCAGAAAGAAAATTTGTAAAAATGAGAAATACATATTATAAAAATAATAATAATTGGAAAAATAAAAATATCGATATTCGCAATACAGTATACTCTCGAAAAGTAAATTCTCAGAAAGTAAATAATCGCGGAAAAGTAAATCACCTTTAAGATTACACATGCACCTCGAAAAAGTAAATTTTTTAATTTACTTTTCAGAGAGTGTGATAAAAAATTCGAAACGAAGCAAGCAGCGTTTTTTACGATGTTGCAAAAACACTTACTTTCTTGTTTATCGCGACTTTTTAGTAAACAAAGAAACTGCTGATGAAATAGAAATTTTGTCAGACACTTCAGATGGAGAAGAAGTCAGCTAGGAACCCAAAGTGACATATGGGGAAGCAATTCAAAGCGTAAACAACTTGATCCACTGGTTTAAAAATGAAAACGATGCAAATCAGGTGTCAGACTTTTTGAATTGTCGTACAAAAATGGTCAGAAAATATATTGCAAAAGAAAAGAATATTCAAGATTTTTTCTCTTCATAGTAAATACATATGTATGTATTTAAATGTAAATATGTTTTTCATGTAAATCCATATGTTTTATTGAAGCAAATAAATTAATGAATTTTTTAAGTTTAAAAATGCATTTAATATTATGAAAACAGATAATTTAAGTATATATTTGGAAAAGTAAATTATTCGAAAAAGTAAATTACCCAAAATACCAATCGATTTACTTTTCGAGAGTATACTGTATACGAGTCTGATCGTGAATTGGCAAAAATGAGAAATACATACTAGGAAAATTTATAATTCATTATTATTGCAGAAAGAAGAAGAATTTGGACACAGAAGAATTTTGAACACCGGGGTTTTGGACCGACCAGGGATATTATTTTTCGAGCGCTCGAGCGGTCCAAAACCCCGGTGTTCAAAATTCTTCTGTGTCCAAATTCTTCTTCTTTCTGCAATAATAATGAATTATAAATTTTCCTAGTATGTATTTCTCATTTTTGCCAATTCACGATCAGACTCGTATATTGCGAATATCGATATAAAAACGCTGTGAAACGCTAAAAAATTCTTCATAAGGTGTGGCAACGCTGGTTTTCCTCGTAACTAAATTTGGCTGAAATTAAGAAATGAAAGTGAAAATCGAACTGATTTCAATGTTAAGAGTGTATATTTAATTATAGTGAAAGAAAAACGTGAAAAATTCTGTGAAACATGGAGAAATCATGTGTCTTAGTGCGAATTTTTGAATTTTTAAACGTGAATATTTTTAAAAATATTAGCTATTTTCACATGATTTTTGGATATTCCACCTCTATAGAAGCCCCCCTATCCGTACATACCCCATTTATACGGAAATTCGGTTTTTTTACCCCGCCGCCAAAGTAATCGGAATCGTGCCGTATACCCCATCAAAGTTGAAAAGAAAATTGTCATATCTTTTGAAAAGTGAAGTTTATTTTTTGCATGGTTTTTGTTATTGCTTATTAGTACACTACATATTAAATTAATTTAATTTTCTGCATTTTAGTGCTAGTGACTGCGAAATACGCGGTAATCAGAAAAAGAGAAATTCTTAGCAACGACAAAAGTATGTATACCCGAATAAATTTTGAGGTTACCTTCACACTAGAGTTTCAATATTTAGTGTTGCCACCCTTAGCATTAATTACTGCCAATAGATGTCGAGGCATGCTGTCAACCAAGTTTTGAAGAAGTCATTAGGGTATGTTTTCCCAGGAGTCTTTCAATTTATTAAAAATCCCGCCTTTATTTGAACGGCAAGAAAATCGGTCAAGCTTGTCATCCAAATATTGCCATAAGTCGGGGCTTTGGGCAGGGCATGGTAGGAGTTCTATCGATTTTTGTTCGAAGTATTCTTTTGCACCCCGACTTGTATGCTTGGGGTCGTTGTACCGCTGGTATATGAAGTTATCCTGTATGCCAATTTTTTGCGTAGCTGGCTCCAAATTGGTACTTAACATTTGAACATAAGACTCTCCTGTCAAATTACCTTCGATCATTACGAGATTTGAGTGACCACTGTAGTTAAAACAACACCAAACCAATACATTTCCGCCTCCAAACTTTATGGGGCTTTGAATGCATTTACTCTGAAGCTTCTCGTGGCTCTTTCGCCAAACTTTTTGCCGTCCTTTAGTATTTTTAAATTCAAATTTGCTTTCATCACTCCAAATTACTTTTTTCCAAAAATTTGGTGGCAGTTTGTAATACTTTTTTGCAAACTCCAATCGTGCCTTTAAATTTTTCTTGCTGATGAACGGGTTTTTAATCTTGTAGTGGCGGGAATACCCGTATATTCGAATTGAATTGTTCGCTCGGAAACATCTATTTAAAGGCTCTGCTTAATAAATCGGGCTGATACAGTCGGATCTTTTTTCACTTCTCTCACCTATTTTTGTCTCTTCGCGCACTGTAGTTACTCTAGGGCGGCCTGATCTTGGAGCCCACCATTTTTTTGGTAATTTTTTATCACTTTTTGGATTGTGGTCTTGCTTTTAGAATATTTGTTTGCAATTTTTCCGTATCTCATTCCGTCTAAATGATCATGAACAATCAATTTTCGCAGGTCAACGCTTATTTCTGCAGATCTTGGCATTTCACTAAATAACATCTTTATATTATTTACCCAAACACTTTTATCGAGAATGAAATCATGAAATTTTACCTTTGTCGAGTTTGTTTCTAAATATTTGCAAAAACTATTTACCCAAAGAAGCACTACGCACAAATATTGCCACGGTATACATAATTTTGTCGCCTGCAAAGTTCAACTGATCATCAACAAGTGCACATTCTGCAAAATAAAGGTAAATATCATACCGTTATTATTTGTCAACTTACAGTGTGAATTACCGTATGTACAATTTTTTAATTGTTGAACTTTTGAAAAAAATATTCAAAGAACAATATTATAATATATTATTCCATTGCCCGGCGTCAATATCGTGCAATCATCAGCGTACGAGGTTATGGAAACTCCCTTTGGTGGCGGGGGGAGTTTCGAAATGTAGAAGTTAAACAGAAGCGGGGAGAGGACACCACCCTCCTATTGGAACGTCCAAACAAGCGTAATTTTTTCACTGGCATACGGCTGCATGGTTTTCCACAGTATTTCGACGTCATCAATCATGTTTTCCTTAATCCAATAAATGCGTCCTACACCTTGCTAAGAAAAGCCTGACCAAACTATGATATTTGCACCTCCATGTTTTACCGTTTATGTTGTATATTACGGCAGGTGTTCGGTATTGGATGAGAGCCTTACATATTGACGCGATCTCTTTCCGTTATACTTAACAATCAAAAGATTCGTCCGACCATAAACTGTTCCGGCGTTTTGTCGAAGACCAATTTAAATGTTTTTTGACGAATCGAAGTCTTTTCAACATGCGTTTTAGTCAATAACAACACTCTTCTTGGACTGTGGGCACTCAGGTCGTGATCGTGCAAACGCCGCTTTACAGTTTTAATACTTGAAGCTACATTAGAGACATCTTTTATATCTGGACCAGCCACAAATCGAAACTGCTTTGAGTATCTGACAATTGAATTGACTTCTCTCACTGACAACTGGCTTCATTCCACGTTTTTGTTATTAGTTGGTTGGTACTTGATAGGGTTACGTGTCATTGTGTATGAGCAACAAATAAAATTTGAACTTTCACATAAGTTTTGCTTCAGAAATCTATTTTTGTTATCAACCTCATAAAAAACTTCATGACCGATATGAAAAAAGTGTTGCTGAACAAAAACCATCCAATTACGAGTTTGTGAAAGATTATCATTTCAACATTACCAGGGCCCCATAGACTCTATTTCTTGGATGCGTGATACGCTAATATTCTATGTATGCTAGGAATCCGTTTACGTTCTATTGAAATATTTGGACTGTGGAAATATTAATACATCATTAACGAAGTTAATATGTTCTGCAAAAATTTTAAGAAAATAGACATTTTTCTTCTTGAAAATTGAAAGATTCGTTTTGTTCATATGGCCACTGTTTTTTTTTTTTTTGTGGGCAACTGTATATACGGGTGTACATTTACTCTACTAAATTTGGTTTATATAATCCTATACGACTGCATAATGAAAGATGGATCATCTGTATATACACATATGTGCATACATCTATGTGGATGTATAAATATAAAAAAAAAAAAATATTTATTTACATATTAGTGAGGTGAAAGAACTAAGAGGTAGCCTACGCTAACGACAACAACAACTAAGAGGTACTTCATGGCACGCACATACATATGTATATTCATATGTACAGTGCTGTGCTTAGCGAATGAAACAAAACAAATGTGTATCAAATTTTTGCTTTATTATATTATTTTTAGTATACATTTGAACTAAAATATAATTAACTTATACATTAGTTCAAGTAAATAAACATTTTAAAAGCCAAAGAAGCACATATAGGAGCTATTAAATATCATTACGTTCCAATTTGAAAACTAGAAATGAAATTGTTGTTTCAAAGTCCCAACGAAGCTAATTTTCTGATTTGAATACGGTATTATTGGGGCCTCCTAATACATTATTTGAAATTGCGAAAACTGTTCCTGGATTGCAGTTTTCGTTAATGTTAAAAATACAAATTTTAAGAAAACATGAAAAGTAGTTATTAAGTACATATCGTCATCTGAAATGCAAAATAAGGTAACAACATTTTCGGAAATTTACAGTGGCATGAATGAAACACGAAATAAAATGGAACATGAGTGAAACAAAATTTTAATATTGGTTAAAAGTGGTTTATATCTGACCGCAGAACCTGAAAATGTTGAACATATGTAATATTATGTATGTACATATGTAATTTGGAGTAATGAAGCGTAATCAATAAGACACTCAATTCGAATTTTTTGATGATACGTTATTTTGCATTTCAGGTGACGATAGTATTCATATGTATGATTAATATTTTAATTACAATTGTTAATTATATAAAAATCATACATTTTACGCAATTACAATTCTATGTTATCAGTTCGTTATAACTTATAACTTTATGAGACTATATGAAACCCCTAACTATGTACATATACATATGTAACAATTATTTAAGTCTTGAAGTATGAAATCTTATTTTTTTTTTTTAAATACCTGATAAAATTTTCAAACGGTTTAAGATCTCAAACATTTTGAGAATTATATTATGAATTAAATGCTTACACAAGAACATTACCAACCCCGTTCCCACTATAGTCAAGTCGAAGAAACCGGAACGGACCCGGATTTTTAACCGGCACCATGGCTCGAAGATACTTCAGCAATGTTTTATACCGCAATAAAACAACAATAACAACAAGAAATTTTTAACTAATTTGCGATTTCACCATATGTTTACCATTCTCTCTCAAATGGGCGATAACATAGTTGCTTCAACTCAATATTTCCTTTTACCCATACTTTTTTCACTAAAAATATTAAATTTAGCAATTTTCAATTAAAATAATTATTAAAATAAAAATAATAATTAAAATATTATAAGAAAAACAGTGCATAAAATATGCTAATATGTAACACTAATCCCCCGCTTTTTATCACGTTTTCAATAAAACTCAATTTCTTCAAAATATAATATATTTAATACGAGTTTTGACAGTCGAGAGGCATACGCAATAGGTGCAAAATATATACACAGGCATGCCATTGTTAATTAGTTGCACGCAACTGTATGTATACATATATGGTTCAAAAGGTCTATGCAATGCATTTAAATGAGAATTTTACGTGTAATCAAACAACACATTTACAAAAATTATTTTCCGATAATAAAATTGCACCGCATTGACTATCTTTGCTTTTATTGCAGACTTCAAGAAGATCCACCAACTGGAGTTTCTGGAGCGCCAACAGATAACAATATTATGATTTGGAATGCTGTGATTTTCGGTCCACACGACACCCCATTCGAAGACGGTACCTTTAAATTAACAATAGAATTTACGGAAGAGTATCCAAATAAACCGCCAACGGTTAGATTCGTATCAAAAGTATTTCATCCGAATGTGTATGCAGATGGAGGAATTTGTTTGGACATCTTGCAAAACAGATGGAGTCCCACATATGATGTTTCAGCTATTCTAACATCTATACAGGTGTGTATCATAATATTCCCAGCACGTCAACAAATGATTAATACTCATTTCAACAATTTTTTGAATATTTATTTTTAGTCTCTATTAAGTGATCCGAATCCAAATTCACCAGCTAATTCCACAGCTGCTCAGCTCTATAAAGAGAATCGTCGCGAATATGAGAAGCGAGTGAAAGCTTGTGTTGAACAAAGTTTCATCGACTAGCCATCCGCCACAGCAGCTACAACACGCAAATCAACTGCAGCTGCTAGTGCAGTAGGAAGAGGAACTGTAACTGCAGCGTCTACAATGTTTTATTGAAATAAAATTCGAAGAAAAAATTAAAATATTAAAATTTAAAATACATATATATAATGCATAATATACAATACATAAAAACAAAAATCATACACATTCGCACATCTTTTTCAGTCGGATAAGTTGTGTTGCTAAAAATTGCAATAAAAACAAACTCATCAAAGAAAGATGAAGTTGCACTTATGGCAGCAAAAACAAACAAGACAAAAAACAAAAACAAAACTGTATGAATAAAAGTGGCAAAGCTCGAAATGGAGAACTCAACAATATATTCGTAAAAATAGCAATGTGATTGCTATGTGCAACTCTTTAATGACCGATTAACATGAAGGATTTGTCGTTAACAATTCAATGTTAAATCGATACTGCGGTTAAAGAAAAACATGCGATTAATGTTGATCTGCGAAATGCTGTTTCGTCGCGCTTCACATCTTCAGAAATAAATAGAATTTGTAGAAGAAAACAATATATTAACAAATAAAAACCTATTACATTAATATGTGTATGTACCTTAATGGAAATTAACTTCAGTGTAATTTGAGTGGAAATTTAGAAAATAGAAACACCAACGCTATAAGTGACCGACGTTGTTAAATTTCGAGAAACGCAGTTTAAGCCATTGAAATAAGGTTTAGCCGGAAATGTATGTTACCTAACCAGTTGTCCATTTAAGATTTCCTAACTCCAGCTTACTATACGCAGGCTGTTTGGTGACGTCAGCAACCTGCAAACCCTACTTCCTCTCTTGTTACAACTAACATTGAATGGGTGCTCAAAAGATTTGCTTATTACCACTCTCGTTTTAGAAATAAAATCACATTGATTATCTAACTCACAATATTATTACTAATATAAACCACCAGTGTCAATATTGTTAAGAGGAAATAAGAAAATGTAATTCTCGTCGCATTCTTTGTAATTGTTTTGATGGAGAAATTTGATTTGTAGCAAAATTGAACTGATGTTTGAAATAAATTTTTGAATTTGCTTTATTAAACTCACTCCTACGACCAAGAAGCTTTTCATTTTGCTACTGATATTTGTTTTGTGCATGTAATTCTTAAATTATCGTATATTTAAGTACGCTCCACATGATCCAATAAAAAGCAGAAATCATTTTACTGTTATTAAGCAATTACAAATAAACAACAGAAGCATATACATATATTTAACATAAATAAAACTATTATAAAAATACATTATAAGAATTACTATATGATAATATAAGTTGTCTCTTATTTCAGTTTTCAAAAGGTCAACTCGAAGTATACTTGACAAATTCGTGAATTTTTATAGTTCGGACAAGCTATTTTATATCCACGATTTTTTTTTATTAGAAAGCAGTCCAAAAGTAAGAGCATAAGTCATTCAAAGGGAAATAATGCAGACCGAGTATGTGAGTTTGTACACTTGCGTATAGACGAATGTGGTTAAAGATATTGAATACCTAGCATACTATAAAATTGTAAAATCAAAATCCATTTTACAACCTTTGCAAATATTCAAAAAAATTAAAATCCCATTATATTCGATGACAATATATTTTAGTTATACTCTTACTAAAACTCCTAGTGAAAATCACTAGGGAACCAAATACTAACAAAGAGTTATTGGAACTGAAATTAAACACTCTGGAGCATTTGGTGGGATACATACATATTTTAAAAATTAAAAAATGAAGTGATTGAGGGTTGAGAGAATACAACCCAGCGGGATATGGTAGACATTGGTAAGCGAGCAAGGTAAATGATGCAGTATGATTGTATCGCTTGCTCCGACCAATGAAAATTAACACGGCAATGTCCTACGAAAAGAAACAGATCACCCCTTCGCTTACCATAGAGACGAAGAATTCTTCGATGCCCCAGTAACAGTAATTCGTTATAAAAATAAGTATTTATGTATAAAAGGGAATGATTTTATTTTAATTTTATGGATGAGTCTCTTTTCTTTTTTTCCAAGCAACGAGACTTAAAGAAAGGGCCTTTGGCGAGTCTGATGCTTTTTTGAGTTTGGTGAACACATCCGATTCGGTGAAGCCTTCTACTTTTACACTTTCTACAAAAAAAGATGAAACTGTATGTAATTATAAATTTCCATCATTGATGAAAACACGAAAAACTTACCAAATAGTAACGCATCAAAGTGCTTCGCTTATTAATTTTTAATTCTTCTTCTTCTTCTTTACTGGCGTAGACACCGCTTACGCGATTATAGCCGAGTCAACAACAACGCGCCAGTCGTTTCTTCTTTTCGCTACGTGGCGCCAATTAGATATTCCAAGCGAGGCCAGGTCCTTCTCCACTTGGTCCTTCCACCGGAGTGGAGGTCTTCCTCTTCCTCTGCTTTCCTCGGCGGGTACTGCGTCGAATACTTTTAGAGCTGGAGTGTTTTCATCCATCCGTACAACATGTCCTAGCCAGCGTAGCCGCTGTCTTTTAATTCGCTGAACTATGTTAATGTCGTCGTATATCTCGTACAGCTCATCGTTCCATCGAATGCGATATTCGCCGTGGCCAACGCGCAAGGACCATAAATCTTTCGCAGAACTTTTCTCTCGAAAACTCGCAACGTCGACTCATCGGTTGTTGTCATAGCAGGACGGGAATTATGAGCGACTTATAGAGTTTGGTTTTTGGTCGTCGAGAGAGGACTTTACTTTTCAATTGCCTACTCAGTCCGAAGTAGCACCTGTTGGCAAGAGTAATCCTGCGTTGGATTTCCAGGCTGACATTGTTGGTGGTTTTTTAATTAGTCTTCTCATATCCCTTTTCGAGAATAATAATATTATTTCTTTATTCAAAATTTAAACATAAAATTAAATTTTTAATTAAAATAGCAGCTCACCTAAACACAACTTTCTGCAAATTTTCTTCAAATGCTTGACGATTTGACGAAATAATGAAAATATTTACTTATAAATTTTATTCCTTCAATTTGTATTTGTTGTTTATAGTAACGGGTGATTTTTTTGAGGTTAGGATTTTCATGCATTAGTATTTGACAGATCACGTGGGATTTCAGACATGGTGTCAAAGAGAAAGATGCTCAGTATGCTTTGACATTTCATCATGAATAGACTTACTAACGAGCAACGCTTGCAAATCATTGAATTTTATTACCAAAATCAGTGTTCGGTTCGAAATGTGTTTCGCGCGCGTGTTTTGTTCAGCGATGAGGCTCATTTCTGGTTGAATGGCTACGTAAATAAGCAAAATTGCCGCATTTGGGGTGAAGAGCAACCAGAAGCCGTTCAAGAACTGCCCATGCATCCCGAAAAATGCACTGTTTGGTGTGGTTTGTACGCTGGTGGAATCATTGGACCGTATTTTTTCAAAGATGCTGTTGGACGCAACGTTACGGTGAATGGCGATCGCTATCGTTCGATGCTAACAAACTTTTTGTTGCCAAAAATGGAAGAACTGAACTTGGTTGACATGTGGTTTCAACAAGATGGCGCTACATGCCACACAGCTCGCGATTCTATGGCCATTTTGAGGGAAAACTTCGGACAACAATTCATCTCAAGAAATGGACCCGTAAGTTGGCCACCAAGATCATGCGATTTAACGCCTTTAGACTATTTTTTGTGGGGCTACGTCAAGTCTAAAGTCTACAGAAATAAGCCAGCAACTATTCCAGCTTTGGAAGACAACATTTCCGAAGAAATTCGGGCTATTCCGGCCGAAATGCTCGAAAAAGTTGCCCAAAATTGGACTTTCCGAATGGACCACCTAAGACGCAGCCGCGGTCAACATTTAAATGAAATTATCTTCAAAAAGTAAATGTCATGAACCAATCTAACGTTTCAAATAAAGAACCGATGAGATTTTGCAAATTTTATGCGTTTTTTTTTTAAAAAAAGTTATCAAGCTCTTAAAAAATCACCCTTTATATTGTATCGTAACGTTTCTCACGTACTTGCTTGATTGTAGAATTTATAGCATACTTACTTATACTTTTATACATTACTTGGTTTTGAAGAATTCTACATAAAATTTTCTTCAAAGAAAAATGTAAACGGTGAACCATTATCCCGCTGGGTACTAACTTAAACGGAGAGAGCAGAGCTCTCAATGTTAAAAAAGCATCAAAAAGGTATATGGTCAAACAATTCTCATATCAAACAGGTAAGGAAGGGCTAAGTTCGGTTGTAACTGAATAGTTTATACTCTTGCAATTTGCTAGAACTAAAGCCAGGAAAATACATTAAAGTACCACAGGATCGGAATCCAAGTAATTACATATATTGGGTAGTCGAAAATGCCTTTTCGTATTTCTAATTAAATTTTAACTTATTTTTGCTTTTATTTTTTATAATAATAAATAAATAAAAAAATATGTACAATTTCGGTCGACCAGTTTTTGCCATTTTTCCGCTAGAGACATTAATCCGTCAGTATAAATCGAAATTTCCAGAACGGAAGCGAGCGACCCATTGTTGTGCCCAGTATCATGCGGGGACTCATTGCACGCTGACCATATATTTGATATGTCAGGGCCTATTCTGGATAAGTAGAAGTTTTACCTACTACAGTATCCAACATAGGAATCTAAATGTGGACAGTGCCACGTCGATTTTTGCCTAAGCGAATTTAGTTGAATGGTTTGGTAGATACTGTGAATCAAGAAAGTTTTGGCACAGACATTGCCTTTGCTAAAAAATATATTTAAAATTGAAATGACAATTTTTTCAAGGTTCTACGGCTTATTACTCACAGTTATTTTGAAGTTGTTCAATTTTCGACACAGTACGTATTATTAGCACATACGTACATACATAGGTACATATTTACATGTAGATATGCATATTATAGTAAGCAAAGCAATATTCTGTTACATGTGAAATTGTGAGTAAGTTAAGTTTATAGGAAATATACGTTTTATTTTTAATTTTTTTCTCTATTTAGCTTATCGTATAATTATACAGTGGCGGACAAAAGTCTACATACACCCCCTGTTTTCTTCGATGTGAGAGTTAGAATTAGAAAGAACCAAATTTCTAGCTCTGCTCTACTCTAAGAGCGCATATTGGGACCTTGGAACAGCATTACATTTGCAGCGTTGACAAATTTAGCAGAATCAATGCCACGGCGTCTTCAAGCAGTTATAGATACCAATGGGGACCCAACTAAATACTAAAACGTCTTAATAACTAGCATTTTTTACAGTTTTTCGCACTGAACTAAGATATTTTTGTACTGTATGTAGACTTTTGTCAACACAATATTTGAGTTTTTATTCCATAAATTTGTAGTTTTATATTAATTAATGGATTTTTTAAGTTTGTTGTTATTAGAAAGAAGATTAGAATAAAACTGTATCAACACATTTTTCTAAAAAGTTTTTGTACTCTCACATCGAAGAAAACAGGGGGTGTATGTAGACTTTTGTCCGCCACTGTACATATTAAACATGCAGCAAAAATCTTATCGTGAAATTGGTTGCGCTAAATATTATAAAACAGTACATCAACATCGGAAATTTAGAGCGTGAGAACAGATCTGGACGCCCAAAAAATTCCCACCACGTCAGAAACGAGCTGTAATAGCTACAGTAACCCAGAATCCGAAGATTTCAACAGTAAAGCTGCGTTAAGAGATACAACAAGCTTTGAAAAAAACTTTGATCCCCAAACTGTACGTAACACTTTACTGTTTATCATGAGTCAGGAATTAAACATAGAGCTCCAGGAAAATAATATACTCGTAATTAAGGTTGTGAAACATGGCGGCGGTAACGTAATGGTATGGGGATGCATTGCAGTATCTGGTGTGGAAAATCTCGTTTTTATAGATAATAAAATGGATGGGCACTCATATTTGAAAATCTTAAAGGAAAATTTAGCGCCAAGCGTTGAAAAGTTGGGCTTAAGTGCGCAGTCATTCTTGTGTCAGCAAGACAATGACCCGAAGCATGCGTCTTTTCTTGTGCAAGAATGGCTGTAATGGCTTGTAAGCAATTAAAAACAAACACTAACCCTATAGTGCATATTTGGCACCTACTGGAGAAAAAAAATACGGATTCACCGTATAACATCCGTGGATTCTCTTAAAGAGGCCATACGTACAGAATGGGCAAACATCTAAGCCAGTTGGAAGCATGAGTCGACTTTTAGCAGCAGTTATTCAGGCTAAAGGAGGTTTAGGAAAATATTATAATTAAAAAAATGAGATTCAATACAATATTTTCCATGTGTGCCTAAAGTTTTTTATGTAGAATCTTTTATATTTTTATTATAATTTCATTATATTTAAAAATATGTAAAATATGAAATATTTTTTAGTTAAATATATAATAAAAATATTGAAATTGAAGCACATAATTATTATTACTTATGTACAGTGGCGGACAAAAGTCTACATACACCCCCTATTTCCATTGATATGAGAGTACAAAAAGTTTTTAGAAAAATGTATTTATACAGTTTTATTCTAATATTTATTATAATAACAATTAACTAAAAAAATTCATTATTTAACATAAAGCAACAAATTTATGGAAGAAAAACTCAAAAATTGCTTTGACAAAAGTCTACATACAGTTCAAATCTCATACTTTGTACATTGTTATATTAACAGTAAGGTAACGTTAGACTTTTTCTTTTATTTCAATATGTTTATTGTTTGATATTTATTGAATTTAGTTGTGGTTTAAACATTTCAATAGCTATAATGGCTCCGCGAAATGAAATATCAATTGATGTAAGAAATTTGGTGATAAAAGAAAGAAAAGAAAAAAAATCATATGGTGAAATTTCTAAAATTTTAAACTTGAGTCGAGCAACAGTACAGACAATTCTAAAAAACTTTAAAAATAATGGTTCCAACGAAAATAAACCGCGCAGTGGACGCCCAAAAAAACAATCTTGTAGAGACGTCAGCCTGATTCTCAACGAAGTAGACCAAAATCCAAAAGTAAATGCTCCAAATATAGCCGAACGCATAGTAAGTACGTCACAAATGAGTATCCAACCAAGAACAATAAAAAAAAACTCTAAACGATAACGGATTCCACAGTAGAACACCACGGAAGAAAAATTTTATTTCTGAAAAAATCGGAAACTTCGTTTAAAGTTCGCAAAAAAAAAAAACACAAAGAAAAGGAAATGGATTTTTAGAAAAAAGTTTCATTTACAGATGATTCTAAATTCACCCTTTTTGGTAGTGAAGAAAGGGCTAAAATTTGAAGGAAAACTAACGCCACGCTTGAATCGAAGAACGTAGTATCAATTGTGAAGCTCGGTGGCCGCAGCGTAATGGTTTGGGGAGCTGTTGCGGCCTCTGGAGTTAGAAAATCGGACTTTATCGAAGGTGAAATGGACGGTTATAAGTATAAGTCTCTGTTGGAACATAATTCGAAGCCTTTGGTGGATAATTTAGGGCTCGGTTCCAGTTGGATATTTCAACAAGATAACGATCCGATGCATGCGGCGCAAATTGTTAAGGACTGGTTGCTTTATTATACTCCAAGGCAATTAAATACACCACCTCAAAGTCTAAATATGAATATTATTGAACATGTCTAGGAGATTTTGGAGCGTAGAATTAAAAAGCACCAAGTTTCTAGCTCTGCTATACTCTAAGAGCGCATATTGGAACCTTGGAACAGCATTACATCTGCAGCGTTGACAAATTTAGCAGAATCAATGCCACGGCGTCTTCAAGCAGTTATAGATGCCAATGGGGACCCAACTAAATACTAAAACGTCTTAATAACTAGCATTTTGTTAAGTTTTTCGCACTGAACTAAGATATTTTTGTACTGTATGTAGACTTTTGTCAACACAATATTTGAGTTTTTATTCCATAAATTTGTAGTTTTATATTAACGGATTTTTTAAGTTTGTTGCTATTAGAAAGAAGATTAGAATAAAACTGTATCAACACATTTTTCTAAAAAGTTTTTGTACTCTCACATCGAAGAAAACAGGGGGTGTATGTAGACTTTTGTCCGCCACTGTAGATTCAAAGACAAACCTGTAATTTTTATACTCTCGCAACAAAGTTGCTAAAGAGAGTATTATAGTTTTGTTCACATAACGGTTGTTTGTAAGTCCTAAAACTAAAAGAGTCAGATATAGGGTTATGTATACCAAAGTGATCAGGGTGACGAGTAGATTTGAAATCCGGATGTCTGTCTGTCCGTCCGTCCGTCCGTCTGTCCGTCCGTCCGTCTGTCCGTCCGTCTGTCCGTGCAAGCTGTAACTTGAGTAAAAATTGAGATATCATGATGAAACTTGGTACACGTATTTCTTGGCTCCATATGAAGGTTAAGTTCGAAGATGGGCAAAATCGGCCCACTGCCACGCCCACAAAATGGCGGAAACCGAAATCCTATAAAGTGTCATAACTAAGCCATAAATAAAGATATTAAAGCGAAATTTGGCACAAAGGATCGTATTAGGGAGGAGCATATTTGGACGTAATTTTTTTGGAAAAGTGGGCGTGGCCCCGCCCCCTATTAAGTTTTTTGTACATATCTCGGAAACTACTATAGCTATGTCAACCAAACTCTATAGAGTCGTTTTCTTCAGACATTTCCACATACAGTTCAAAAATTGAAGAAATCGGATAATAACCACACCCACCTCCCATACAAAGGTTATGTTAAAAATCACTAAAAGTGCGTTAACCGACTAACAAAAAACGTCAGAAACACAAAATTTTACGGAAGAAATGGCAGAAGGAAGCTGCACTCAGGATTTTTTTAAAAATTGAAAATGGGCGTGGCGTCGCCCACTTATGGACCAAAAACCATATCTCAGGAACTACTGGACCGATTTCATTGAAATTCGGTATATAATATTTTCTTAGCACCCTGATGACATGTACGAAATATGAGTGAAATCGGTTCACAACCACGCCTTCTTCCAATATAACGCTATTTTGAATTCCATCTGATGCCTTCTCTGTATAATACAATATATACTGTTACAAAAAGTAGTATTAAGTTGTATTTGTATTACTATATGCATCCCTGATTATGAGCAATAGCTGTAGGTATATGGAATAGCATTTGTCTTGTTGTAGACATCTGGCGCCACACTGTCTGCTCGTCTAGTTAAACAATTGCTGAGTCTGGCGCCGCGACTGTCTGCTTGCGTCTGGCGCCGTATAGCCGTATGTTCTGGTAATTTCCAGACGCGATATTCTAGAAGGACACGTCGGCATCAGCGAGAAGTGCGTGGCTATAGCCGTATGTTCTGGTAATTTCCAGACGCGATATTCTAGAAGGACACGTCGGCATCAGCGAGAAGTGCGTGGCTATATAAGCCGTGGCAGTGCCAACGTAATCAATCAGTGCTAAGAGTAAACTGCTATAGTGTAGACGAGTTGTGAAATAAAGAGTTGTTGAATTAAATTAAACAGTGTTGATTTTATTTGTCAATCCAGAGATACGAACCTAACAAAGTAAACTAGCAAGAGTAAATTCGTAACAATTGGTGTCAGAAGTGGGATTGTCAAATAATCCAAATTCAAGATGGTTAAATTTGGAGAATTGAGAATTCAGCAATTAAAAAAGGAACTGGAGGAGCGTAATTTGCCGATAAGTGGGCAAAAGGCGGATCTGCAGGCACGATTACGTGAAGCAATGGAAGCGGATGGAATTAATGTGGACGAGTTCGAATTTGTTGGGCCAGAAACTTCTACAAAGGTAGAAGAAAAAGTAGAAGAACAACGAACATCATCAAGTGTGGACATGAACTTGCTGTTAGTGGCTATTAAGCAAATAGAAAATCGTCTGGCACAGCAAATAGCTGAAAATACAGAAAATGCAGTGCAAACAGAAAATCGTCTGGCACAGCAAATAGCTGAAAATACAGAAAATGCAGTGCAAACAGAAAATCGTCTGGCACAGCAAATGACGCAAATAGCTGAAAATACATCACAGTTAGAGTCTCGCCTTACACAACAAATGACTGAAAATAATACGCAGTTAGAAAATCGTTTGGTACAACAGATTACGGAAAATACTACACAACTACAAAAACAAGTGCAAGAGAAATTTTCAAAATTTGAAGACGAATTAAGCACTTTAAAAAATGACGAAGAAAATTTGAAATCAGAAGTTCTTCATTTGAGTAATCGGATGCGAGAACTGCAACTGCATGGCCCTGCACCATCAACAAATAATCCAAGATTGAAGGCACCCACATTCGATGGAAGTATTCCATTTCAAATTTTCAAACTTCAGTTTGAAAAGACAGCATTGGCCAATAACTGGAATGCAGCGGACAAAGTGGCGTCCTTGTTTGTATCATTGAAAGGACCTGCGGCAGAAATCCTTCAGACTATTCCAGACTGTGAACGGGACAACTATGAGGCATTGATGAGTGCGATAGAAAGACGATATGGTAGTGAGCACCGGAAACAAATATACCAGATCGAACTGCAAAATAGGGGTCAGAAAATGAACGAGTCATTGCAAGAGTTCGCAACTGAAATAGAACGACTGGCTCATTTGGCAAATGCAGATGCACCTGTGGATTACATTGAGAGGGTAAAAATTCAATGTTTCATAAATGGAATTCGTGATGTGGACACCAAACGCGCCACATATGCATTGCCAAAAAGAACGTTTGCTGAAACGGTTTCGCACGCCCTCACACAGGAAACAGCTTCCCTACTAAGTAAACCAGCACACAAGGTACAAAGGGTTGAAATGGAACAACCGGCGCTGATGGAAGAAATATTGAAGACTCTGAAGACAATTGCTGCACCGCGAGTAAATACAACAGGCAGATGTTTCAACTGTGGAAAAGCGGGTCACTTTGCCCGAAATTGCAATATAAAAGTAAACCCATCAAAACGGAAACAACCAACAGATAACGAGGACGAAGCATCCACATCTCACAAGTCGTTAAAACGGAACAGTTCAAAGGGGCGTGAGCTGGTTCCCACAACTATTTGCCCCGCCATCTCGATATCACAAATAGGTCGCCATGACAACAATCTTACTATCAACGGCATCGTAAATGGACGACTGTCAACGCTTACTTTGGATACTGGTGCCACACATTCAATTATCCGACCGGATGTGGTAAGAGGGACGGTTGAACCATTAGTCGGTTGCAAGCTTCGAACGGCCACCGGGGAGGAAGCAGCTGTCGCGGGAAAAGTGTTTTGCGAAGTGATGATTGGTACCCTGGAAGTTAATCACACCTTCATCGTAGCAGAAATCACGGATGAAATTATAATGGGAGTAGATTTCATGATTGATCACGGGGTTACTTTGGATTTAAACAAGCAAATGCTGTTTTGCCAGAACATGGAGATGCCTATAAACACCGGATATGTGACTAACATTGAAAGTAAGAGGGTGATTGTTGATGATAATCAGAGTATTCCACCAAAATCTGAGGCGATTGTATGGGCTAAAGTGAATGGAGGAGGTGGGACTGAAGAGTTGTGGATTGTGGAACCAACAAAAATAGATACACCCATATTGGTAGGAAGAACGCTTGTGAAAACTAGAGAAGACGCCACCATTCCGGTGAGAGTAGTGAATGAATTCAACACGCCTATAAGTCTGAAGAAAGGAGCAGTAATTGGACAGTGCCAGAATATAAGTGCAATAGCACGATGCGAACGGTCACAACAGAAGCCTACGATTGAGCCTCAGCAGATAAGTCCTACACTCCTAAATAATTTGCTGAACGAACTGCATGGAAATGAAAAATTAAAAGCAGAAAAACTATTAGAAAAATACGCATCCATATTTGCAAACGAAGGAAACACAGGAAGAACCGGCATTGTCAAACATCGCATAAATACTGGAGACGCTAAACCAATCCGACAAGCTCCGCGTAGGGTTCCACTAGCAAAACGAGAGGATGCTAACAAAATTATTGAAGACATGCACAAAAACGGTGTAATCGAACCTTCAATAAGTCCATGGAGCTCACCTATCGTCTTAGTTAAAAAGAAAGATGGTAGCACCCGTTTCTGCGTAGATTATAGGAAGTTGAATGATGTCACAAAGAAAGACAGTTATTCTCTACCAAGAATCGACGATACATTAGACACCTTGTCTGGAGCGAAATGGTTTTCTACATTAGATCTACAAAGTGGATATTGGCAAGTCGAGATTGATGAATGTGACCGTGAAAAGACCGCTTTCAGTATGGGCGACGGGTTATGGGAATTCTCTGTGATGCCATTTGGGTTATGTAATGCGCCTGCAACGTTCGAGCGACTGATGGAACATGTGTTAAAAGGACTCAACTGGAAGACATGTTTAGTGTATCTTGATGACATTATCATCATGGGAAAAAGTTTTGATGATCATCTGAAAAATCTAGAGGAAGTCTTTCAGCGAATAGCAGCAGCCGGATTACGCTTGAATCCCAAAAAGTGTTCATTATGGAAGAAGCAGGTCACATATCTCGGACATAAAGTGTCAACTGAGGGGATTCACACCGAGGAAGGAAAAATAAAAGCAGTCAAAGATTGGCCTCGACCCACCAACATACATGAACTCCGCAGCTTCCTTGGCTTATGCACGTATTACCGCCGTTTTGTACCTGGATTTGCGAACGTGGCTAGAAGTTTACATGATTTAACCAAGAAGAATCGCCCGTTTGTATGGCAGTTGGAACAAGAAAAAGCATTTGAGCAGCTGAAAGAACTACTTTGTACGGCGCCGATGTTAGCTTATCCAATACCTGGAAAGAAATTCATCCTGGATACAGATGCGAGCGCTTATGGAATTGGAGGTGTCCTGTCTCAGCTCATCGACGGACAAGAAAGAGTAATTGGGTATTACAGCAGAGTGCTCGGGAAACCAGAGAAAAACTACTGTGTGACGCGAAAAGAACTACTAGCTGTGGTGGAATGTGTAAAACATTTCCACAAGTATTTGTATGGACAACGATTCTTGCTGAGGACTGATCATGCAGCATTAAAATGGTTATTACAGTTTAAGAATCCGGAAGGCCAAATTGCACGATGGATCGAAAGATTACAGAATTACGACTTCGAAACGAAAGGGGATTCACCACAAAAATGCGGATGCATTATCACGTCGCCCTTGTCCACTGGAATGTAAACATTGCTCCAAATCAGAAGGAAAAGAAGGTATAATCGACGTGCGATTACTGAATATAGAACCTGAAGATGATTGGACTCCTCACCGCATCAGAATCAATCAGCTGGAGGACCCTGATCTTGCAAAGCTGGTAATGGCCAAAGAAAATGGGGTACGACCACCAAAGGAACAAATAAGTAGCGAGAGTCCAACTGCAAAAGCATATTGGGCCCAATGGAACAGCATAAACCTCGTTAATGGATACCTTCATCGTACCTGGGAAAGCGAAGATGGCAAACATTCTCGTCTGCTGATCATAGTACCGAAGTCCATGATCCCAAAAGTATTGAAAGAATATCACAATGGACCTAGTGGAGGGCACCTTGGAATAACAAAAACTATAGAGAAGATTAAACAACGGTTCTACTGGATCGGTTGTCGAGATTCCATAGCAGAATGGATAAGTAATTGCGTAGAGTGCATGGCAGCTAAAGGTCCTAAAGCCAAAAGTCGCGGTAGGCTACAACAGTACAACGTGGGATCACCATTTGAACGAGTCGCAATGGATGTTGCAGGTCCGTTCCCAACCAGTACGGCCGGTAACAAATATCTACTGGTTGTCATGGACTATTTCAGTAAATGGCCAGAAGTATATGCCTTACCAAACCAGGAAGCGAAGACCGTAGCCGAAGCGTTTGTAGAAAATTGGATAACAAGGTTCGGAGTGCCCGTCGAATTACACTCAGATCAAGGCAGGAATTTCGAATCTTCCATTTTCCAAGAAGTCTGTACATTATTGGGCATCCACAAGACACGGACAACAGCGTTACACCCACAATCAGATGGGATGGTAGAGAGATTCAACCGAACGCTCGAAGAACACCTGCGGAAAATCGTTGATAAAGACCAACGGAATTGGGACAAGTGCATCCAGATGTTCCTGCTGGCGTATCGTTCAGCGAAGCACGAGACAACTGGTTACACGCCAGCAAAGATTATTTTCGGATCTGATCTGCGACTCCCTGCTGATCTTAAGTTTGGTACGAATCCTACAGCTGTAAGAAATGATGGAGATTATTGTTCTGCCTTAAAGGAAGAAATGAATGAATTGCATCTAATGGTAAGACAGCATACGCATCTGATGAGCAATAAGATGAAGGACCGGTTCGATCAAGCGGCAAATTCAAAAGGTTTTGAAGAAGGTGATCTGGTCCTGTTGTACAATCCACTTCGAAAGAAAGGCTTGTCCCCGAAATTGCAGACAGCCTGGGAAGGACCCTATATGGTGATGAAACGACTTAATGACGTGGTATACCGCATACAAAGAAATGGGAAAGCACGATGTAAAATGAAAGTAGTACATTTGGAGAGGCTCGCCCCATTTGGTTCAAGAGGATTTGTGCCTAATCGGGACGATTAGGCTTTAGTGGAGGGCAGTGTTACAAAAAGTAGTATTAAGTTGTATTTGTATTACTATATGCATCCCTGATTATGAACAATAGCTGTAGGTATATGGAATAGCATTTGTCTTGTTGTAGACATCTGGCGCCACACTGTCTGCTCGTCTAGTTAAACAATTGCTGAGTCTGGCGCCGCGACTGTCTGCTTGCGTCTGGCGCCGTATAGCCGTATGTTCTGGTAATTTCCAGACGCGATATTCTAGAAGGACACGTCGGCATCAGCGAGAAGTGCGTGGCTATAGCCGTATGTTCTGGTAATTTCCAGACGCGATATTCTAGAAGGACACGTCGGCATCAGCGAGAAGTGCGTGGCTATATAAGCCGTGGCAGTGCCAACGTAATCAATCAGTGCTAAGAGTAAACTGCTATAGTGTAGACGAGTTGTGAAATAAAGAGTTGTTGAATTAAATTAAACAGTGTTGATTTTATTTGTCAATCCAGAGATACGAACCTAACAAAGTAAACTAGCAAGAGTAAATTCGTAACAATACATTAGGAACCAAAATAAAAAAAATATGTAAATGACGGATAATGAAATCTCGATTATCACTTTATCATGCGAGAGTATAAAATGTTCGGTTAGACCCGAACTTATCCCTTCCTTACTTGTTTTTTTTTTAATGTTTCGCACATGTGTCCCTTGCTCTGCGACCGCCTGTGTCAAATTACAGTTCTTAATCTTAATTTAATTCTAATTTATGGCCCTTTATAGGTTTTCTTTTAACGGCGTTTCGTGGGCGTGACAAGAATTCGATTACGCGTTTCAGTAATACGAACCGTCTTACGATGTCGAGTAACATTTGTAACAAGTTTTATTAAAATATCTCAATTTTTACTCAAGTTACAACATGCAGAGATAGACGTCGTCGCGCGAAAATGTTTGTCCTGAGTCTCCAGCTGCTCGGAGAAAACTGACTCGTTAGCTAGGAACGCCCTCTACCGAATCCAGTCGGTATGCGCACGCTCCGAAGTACAGTCGCGGCGGAAAAAAATCAGTCCTATTACTTTCCGGACAAAGCCTGTAACCTAGCAATCCATGAAGGTTGATTTATAATGAACTCTAACCTTTAATGAAGTTAATTCTCTTTATCTATGAGTATTTATAGAGAACACCGTAATCCATGGTAAGGGATGCATTGCCACTATTACCATTGGAGTGGAGGTCTTCCTCATGCTCTGCTTCCCCCGTCTGGTATTGCGTCAAATACTTACAGAGCTGGATTACTTTCGTTCATAAGTACGATATGACCTAGCCAGCGTAGCCGCTGTCTTTTAATTCGCTGAACTATGGCAATGTCGTGGCATATATCATACAGCTCATCGTTCCGTCGAATGCTATATTCGCCGTGACCAACGCGCAAAGGACCATAAATCTTACGCAGAACCTTTCTCTTGAAAACTCGCAACGCCGACTCATCAGATGTTGTCTTCGTTCATGCCTCTGCCAGGACCATTTGCTTTGCTTCTTTATCCAGTTTGGAGAAAGCAGAACTAACGGCGCCGGTATTGAGGCCAATGATATTAATATCATCAGCATACACCAGCAGCTATACATTCTTATACAAGATTGTACCTGCTCGATTAAGTTCTGCACCTCGAAATATTTACTCCAGCAGCAGATTGAAGAAGTCGCACGATAGGGGGTCGACTTTTTGGAAACCTCGTTTGGTATCGAACGGCTCGAAGAGGTCCTTCTCGATCCTGACGAAGCTTTTGGTATTGCTCAACGTAAGTTTCACAGCCGTATTAGTTTAGCGAGGATACCAAATTCAAACAGCGCGGCATAAAGAAAGCAAATTTTAATTATTTACGGCATCACATTAGAAAACTCAAAAATAACAGTATCTCCCCACTATTTAATGGATGGTATTACAGAAATAAACCTTCCTCTTCAATCACTCTATCTAATAAAAAAAACCGCATTAAAATCCGTTGAGTAGTTTTAAAGATTTAAGCATACATCGGGGTATAGGGACAGAAAAACGACTTTGTTTTATACTATGTAGTTATATGTACACTGTTTGGTGGCTTCAGCGATTCAAAGTTGTCGCCTATAATAAGAATACCAAGAAGAGACTAATAATCATCGATATTTTCAACAGGCTGATGATGAGGATTGGAGTGCATTTTATGAATGGTTGTTCTGTTTTGATTTTTTCATGCTTAATGAATAGTCGGCAAAATATATGGTTATTGTGTTTTGTTTAATTGAAACGCTGCTGAAGTCGAAAACCACACTTAAAGTCCTAATTACGAATGCTTATAATCCTGTACTCCTTCACGCCGCATACGACCGCGATTAATGCCAAACAACAAAATTCTCAAATCGCTAGCCAGCGGTTCCCGGGGGAAAGATAAAAAACGTTGTTAGCAACATACAAGGCATTCGGCGGGCCGATAATTAACAAAGAAGCATCGATATGGTCGTGTGAATGCAGTAAAACGCAACTTTCTCATAGTTTAAGGAACATAAGCTCTCAAGCAGTTTTTGTTTGGAAGCAGGAAACAGCCCTACAGTGTTCTGTTTGAAGCCGACGCGCCTCTCAGAAGCATAAATATGTCATTCTTTGATTACTTCGACGACATTGGATAGGTGCAACTAACTAACAGTGGACCCATTAACAACTGCAACGACTCCCTCCCAATGATTGGCGTACTTGGAGTTAAACCACCACGCATAGCAGACAAAGAGCTCGATTTGCCTTAAAAAATCTAGAGTGACCCTTGCGCAACTTCGTTCAATGTAATGTGATGTAGTTTTCGGTATAAATACATAAATATGTGATTCTCAAAATGGGATTTGGAAATTTTAAACAAAAGTTCACAGAAAGAAATGCTTGAAATGTTGATCAAAAAGTAAGTTTATCTATGCAGTAATAAGGGAAACTAGCAAAATATTCATTGAAACTGGAAAAAGCGCCTTTGAATATAAAAGTTAAAAGTATCCCTGTAGGAAAGTCTTCTTCTTTTTTTAATTATGATGAAGATTATTAACATTTTATACATTATTGTATTCTTGGTAAGAAAACGCAACTTTTTTCATTTATTTGGTACATGATCTAGATTGTTTTATTAGTCAATACAAGTATTTAAACGGTTACATTGTCGCAAGTAATGTACACATTATGTAGGCGGATTAATAATAAAGTATCAAAATCGAAAGTATCGTGATTGAAACTAAGCAATGTTAGCAGTGGAAATAGTTGTTTAGCTTTTGTCTTCAGAGATTAACTTAGTAAAGTACAGCTTAAGGTTCGTATTGAAGAATTGCTACAATTTTAGTACTTAAAATAATACTAGCTGACGATCAAAATATTGAAACACGTTTGCTCGTCAATAATGGAATTGGTCACGCAAATACGATTTTCTTCTTCTTTATATTTACAACGTATAAATGCAAAAATTTAAATTTAGTCGTATTACTATAAAGACTTACGACATTCGGACCTACATCAAATCTATAATTGTAAATTACAAATGTGTACATATATAATAATATATAAATACATGGTGTATATAATGTAGAAAAATATGTCCATTTTAAGGATATTCTAAATATTAATAAATGTCGTACAGTTTGTAAAATGTTAATATGTTTGTATTTACGCGTAAAAACAGAGAAAATACTTAAAGGCACTTTTTTAAAGCGTAGATGTAGCAATTGGTTATCATTTAATGCTTCATATTTCACTGGCGAGCATGTGACACCAACCATTTTCGGACATAAATATTTTTGTATTCTCATAATCCTATGGATTACTAAAGCTGAATACTATTGCTGATGGTCGTACTCAATTTCAGTGAGCTGGGTTCGAATTGATATTCTTGAAGTCTTGCGTTTGCGTAGTGCTTCGTAGAACTTCTAGCCATCTGTAAATGGGGGAATATATTTTTATAAATGTTTTAAAAAGCATAATAATAGTTGTAAGGGACAACTTACCGATTGTAGGTGTGTATACTTTCAGCGCGGAAAAAGTAAACATGATTTTTAAAGGACAATTTGAAAACGAATTCCTTCTGCACCGCATCCTGATGACCTGGTGGCCCCACAGAATAACCCAATAGAGGTAAGCTCGCTAAAGCGAATTCATCCTGATAACTTTTGTAGAAGTACAAGCAGAAGGAGGTGAAGACCACCCATAATTTTTGCCAACCGGAACTGTTTTTGAATTTACGTAACAAATAGCCGGACAGTTGGTTTTCGGCGGATATGAGGTGATCGCCCAAGCCGACGGTTGCGCCACGATGCCAGCAAACGTGTAGAGCCGTGTTGCTGCGCGAGGGTGGCGTTTTGTTTTGTAAACTTAGTTGTTGCTGCTGCAGCTGTTGAGCGGTCAGCCCGTTCGTCAAACCGCACAGATCGAGACCCTCTTCCGACGAGCCTGTCGTAAAAAAAAATATATATATATTTATTTCAATTAAGATTGGAGTAACATTAATTGGATGACTTTTAAAAGGGAAAATATGGTAACTCGTCTTGGGAAAAAAACAAAAAAAAAAAAATCTAGTGTATTCTAAGTAGTAAGTCGTTAATTACACCTCAGTTTTTTCTGTCAAACAAAACTGTGGTCTGGCGTATTTACCAGCGAAAATTCTGCGGATTGTTAGTTCTGTCGTTTCTTACTTATTCTTTCAAAATGTTTTGGTACTAGGTTTTGGAGACTTTCTACATGTATTTGTATATACTATATACTATATTTTAGTTTTACAGACTTACATGGAATTACATCGTCCTTTTCTTGGCAGCCCACAAGAATATGTTTATTAATATATGTAAAGTAGTGTGCTAGTTTTCTGATGATTTAAGAAGTTACACATAATTCTAAAGACGACTGTTAATTCTTTACCGTTGAAACAAAACCTGAACTAAAAATCACAAACAGCACCTAATTCAAACGCTCAATGGGTATCAACCATTTTCAAAATATAAGCTTAATTTCGCGTTTATTCAAGTGTTACTTCTTAATTCATATTAATATTATCGCAAGTCTATTGATTACTCACTGCAATTTTTCAGCGAAGTTAAGGTTAATTGTGTCGGTGGCTTATTTTTGATGTCTGCTGCCGCCTTGGAAAGCTCTGCCAGCCAGAGGGTCTTTTCGGCAGTAGTGCCAGCACTCACTGTTATTGCACATTGCCCACCAAATATGGAGAATGTATTGTGTTCGGCATTTTCTGTAAGCAAAGAGCGCACGGGGACGTGTCCGAAAATGCGGAATGACTGATCGATCGGCGATTTTGTGCCGTAAAGTAGAATGTCGGAAAATAAGAAGAAAATACGCTGCTGCAATCCTCGTTTCGAATGCTTGAGTAGACAACCTTGTCTAATCAATCTCCGTTGGTTCTGTACCAACTTATCGAAACCAGTTATGTCCCGCTGCAATTCGCAGAGTTGCACGAAATTTTCCGACTCAGGTAATTGTTCACGAATTTGTTTGGTGGTTCTCAATAGAATGTGATATACCGCCTGGCAATCAGCATAGTCGATGTGCTCTTCAGTGAAGAAATCACACAACCCTGAGGAGTAGCATACAAATCATCATTAGTTATTATTTAAAGCATAAATGAATCGGTAATTTACTCACGTTCCAAGATGAGTTGATAGTGTAGTATGCGATTCAGTGGTTTTAGTAGCAGTTCACCAAGTGGCAGATAGCACAATTTCTGCTGTTCGAAATCTTTGTAGATCTGTTGGAATCGCTCGTCTGTTTCGAACATCTCGTTCATGCAGTGCAAGATTTCAATGTGCGACTGTACATATTCATCGTATACAGGCAACACAGCGATATTTTTCATCATCACATCGCCGATGCGATGGGTATCATGCGTTCCACGCCCCTCCCAAAGCACCATGCGATGCTCGATGTCGCGTAGAAATGTGTTGTGATGCTGTGCCATGGAGTCGAGAAAATCGAATAGAGGTTGCAAGTTCTCCACATCTTGTGCGGAGAGTTCTTGGCGGAATGATCGATTTAATATTTCCAAGTCCTTTTTATATGTTCTCTCCGTCATGAGCAATTCCTTTGCCAAAAAGTATGATTTCTCTGTGGGCCATTTCTAATGAAACAAAATGTATTTTCGTATTTAAATACTTTGAACACAATAATTGAAAATTTATTAAAGCGAAACAATATCTTACTCTCTTCTTTGAATCACTTTCGACATCCAATGAGCTGCCATTGTGCTGTCCGTTATTGTTGTTCGACATGGCTACGCCCGTCGGCAGTTCGTGTCGCTTAGCATGCTGTATCTCGGCTTGTATTACATCATATGTACCAGCTTCTGAACGGGATAATGACGATGACTTGTCCGAGCCGAGCGTTAGATCGTACCGATTTTGTGGTGTGCCCACTTCTCCACGCCGATCCAGTGACATATTACCATTGATACCGTGGTAATCTGTGAACATTTTTGTTGTTTTTATTAATGTTTTTAGTTATTTTTATTATTGACTTCATCAAATTTTATTATCTAACACATAGACACGTATATTGAGACTTAACAAGTATGTTTTAATTTAGTTTCGAAATAGAAACCTTTTAATTTAATTAACTGGATAAGAAGCAAAATCTGCCATGAAACTAGTAGATTTACAACAAATTGCTAGATAAGTATGTAATATGATAAGATATCATATTTATTTATTTTTTAACGCTTACTATATATGAAAAGATTACTGGATGAAAGCAATAGCTAAATCTAAGCTTCCAGCAAAATTACAAACTCAAATAGGTTGCAGTGCAAACAATTTTGGATGTATACCATTGTTTTCTATTCAACATCAACCTTGGTGAAGATATTTCAGTAACTCTCGCTAGGGACGACGTACTGTTTTCAAATAAGTATCACCTATATAACTATTTCATTTATTTTATCAATCTTCCAAAACTTTGAATATTACATATTTTTTCAATTTTCTATCAAGTCCACTCGAAACCTTATTTAGTGATGATTTGTTTTTACTTTTATAAACAAATTGTTTACAATTGCAATATTTTTTTCATGTTTCTGTCCACACCTGATCCCCTAATCATTCTTGAAACGCAATCCAAAAAATATAACGGAACGAAACTCTCGTCATCTCTGTTTCCAACACTCTTGAGAAAAATTAATATGCTTACGCAACACGTGCTAACCACAATTATAACACAAAATGTTGGAAAATCAATTCAAAACAACTGCATAACATCATGCTTACACCATATGTTTTTGGTGGAATTATTAAGAATTTAAAGTAATTTGAAATCTTATCGGAGTTTTTGAGATTTTCTTAACTAACTTAAATACCCTTCCGTTATTAAAACAAAAATCGATTATTGAATTTCTTTATTTATTTTATGTAATCTTTAATGGAATTGTTATTAAGTTTGTAACATTTTTTGTTTTGAATTTGAAAGTGTTATGAGTTTCATTTAATAATTCATGACATTAGCTATATTATGTGTGTATGTTTGTGGTACATGTAACTTTGTTTTGCCCAGTCGATTATTGGAAATATGTTTCGCAAACATGGAGAATTTCCAAGTTCCGTTTAGTCAAAATATAACCACAATGAATATTCGCAGCCAAGCCGGCAATAAGAAGTTTTAAGCAAAAATTTGACAAATTTAAAATTCCAATTATCAATCGACCGGAGATCTTCAACTAAATTAATATCTTGTCTTTATGTGTCGTGTGTGAGTGTGCTTTGTTTTACTTAATACGCTTAAATGCATAACTGACTTTCTATTTCATCATCATTGACATCCTGAAGTACTTGTGCCTTCACTTAACCTAATTTCTTTAAATTCTCCATATATTTTTGGGATTTCTCATTTCTGTTTTAACACACTCCAGAATTTAGCACATGTATGTGGCATCCTTTTAAAACTACGAACAACAAAACACTCGTACATGGAATACTTATGCGGTAAATATTGACAACAGATCATAAAATTTGGCACATTCCAATGAATTCAACGATTTTGATTAGAAATTTTGATATCCGTCTATCAGTTTAAAACTATAAACTATCGCATTAAATTTACAAACATACATACAGATGGATATAACCATTAAATATTAAGTAAAAACGGTTTCATATAACATTTATGCATATAACATACCTATATCTACACAGAATTAGAAATTTCCACAAGTGGTTCCAATTCAACAAAAATATACTTCCAAAAAACAGAAATGAAAACTTCCATAAACTTAGCACTTTAAAAAATTTAAAAGATAAATTCTAAAGCTTCGACCACAATTTTACTTTGCTCTTATTTAACTTAATGGTATGTTCTTTTATTTTAAGGCATATAATGTTACGAAATATACTCTCAAATAACTCATATTTAAACAAATCATATTTCATGGTCACCACTTTTAAAAAGTGTAAGGAGATACACCAGTAAAGGGATTTTAAATCATTGGAAACTTATTTTTTAACTTAACACATTAGGTTTCCAATTTTCTGTAGCGTCGAAGTTTTTGAATCAGTCAACTTCAACGTAAGCCTCTAAACACGTTTTTCTCGAAACCCTTTGCAAACGGAGTAGACGGAGACTATTATATGTGTCCATTTTAAAATTTAGCTTTAGCTTTTATTATCTAGTAAACGACGTAAGATTTTTTTTGTGTTTCATTCATTTAATTTTTTGCGGTAAAAAATGGACATTTTTGTTTACAACCGCAATTTCGCGTAAAAATTATGTAAAGTTTAAATCATACCTAGATACTTCACTTGGAAGTTTTATTTAGAATAAAATCCTGTCTTCTAAATTCTTTCAGATACCATGAGTCGAAAAAGTTGACTGCAAAGTTTGAGCCAGTCGTCGCACATTTGTATCAAAATTTTTTTTTGTAAAACCAAAAACAAGTTTAATGAAGTTTGGAGGACAAAAATTAGTTTTTTTGCATTACTGCCAGAATGAATTCTAAACTTTTCCAGTCTCTTAAGCGAAAAATGTAGAACATAAATGAGTTAAAATTTCTAATAGATCCTGCCTAAGAGATACTATATTTTTAAAGTACTGTTTTAGCGATAAAAAAAATTAAAAAAAAAAACACAAATTTTAATCAATCAAATTTTAATAATTTAATTTTCTGTTTTCCCCTTTTTATATAAGCTTCTGTGTTGAAATTGCTGGTGAGCCAATTGCCAATTTCAAAATGTCACAAAGTCGGGGGATTTTTTTTCCTACCAACTACTGAATAAGTGAGATACACCAATTGCCTCTGAAAAAGTCGCAAAAAAGGGCACTCGAATGTAGAAAGAAATGTGAAAAAATGTTATTGACTGCAAAATGTATTTCTGTCGATACTTTATTAGCAGCATACATACTTAGAATTCTGTAGAAAGCACAGTAAAACGCGGTAAACAACGAACAAGGTAGAAATATAAACGATTATATCCTCTTTCTAAGTAGCTTTTCAACAATTAAATAATCAATATTGCTTGTAGAGGTTTGAAATCTTGCCGTTGAGCAATGGTTTATCGAAGACAATAAAATACAATTTTTGTGCCTTAGGCAGAGTTAAATAATAAAGCAAAAAGTCTTCAACTCATTCTACATACGACCACGATGAGCACGGAAAAACCAATCCAATACAGCATGCAACATTTACGGCTATTTTCTATGCACTAATCGACCTAGGTATGTTGAATTTAAATTTTATGGAAACAACCAACAACAACGACGACATCAGAATAGTCGCTCTAGTTGTTTATTATACATATGTATGTATATATGTAGTAAGATCTAATAAAACTTCTATTTTCTTATATACTATACATTCTAAACTTAAAGAAAGGAACGTATAAAATAATCGGAAGTTTAAAAGTAGGTTGCAGTAGTTCTTAACATCTTATTTGCTTTCAATGTTTCTAATTTACTAGGAAGCACTTTATTATGTATTTGATTAAGGTATGTAAAAGCACATAAACATTTCAATAAATTCATTTTCTATTAAAAACAAATCAGACAAAAAACTTGACACTCCACTAATAACTGGTAATTAGTGTAATATTATTAATTTGGCCCCAGATATATGCATTTATATGTACATAAAGACATATATATACATATATGTATATACTTGTAAAGTGAGTATTTTTCATACTCTGATTGACCAATATCCCAAACTTTTGATGATTTCCAGAAAAATCCCAAAACTTTTGTCGCTTCTATGTGTGTGTGCGCATAATACCGAATAAAAGATAAGTATAAATTGTGTGCTTTAATTTTTATTTTTGGATGAAAAGCTGTGGGATTTCTTGGCAGTTTCTTATATTTCTTATTTATTTATCACTCTCCGTTTTATTAATAATTCAATTTTAACCGAAAGTTTTTGGTAAATATTTTTGTCAGCACAACTTTTTATTAGCTGAAGGACTGACAAGATCCAAAGTTTATGGCACAAAATTTGGTTTACAATAATATCAAGGGTGTGAAAAATAAAACAAAATTTCTTCTGGACATTCTAATAGGAATTTGCGTATCAAACTGACTTCATAGTATAATGTAATAATAATCTGTTATGTACTAAACAGCTGATCAGCGATGGTGATGCAGTTTTTTGACCTCATATAAAATATAACCATTTTCTAGGGCATGCAGATGCATGTGAACTCTAAAATTCAATTGCACAAAATGTAGGCAGAATTGTCGCCAGACAATAGGTCACGTGCGACATATTTTACGAATTTTCCGAATGATTATTACTTAAGTTCGAGTAAATATTGTTTCCGATAATTTTTTTCATATATTATATGATACAATGGTATAAACTTTTACGAAGAAAGTTTAGCTGATCCATCCATTTACCAATTAGAATGTTTTAAATTTATTAGAAATAATTGAATAAAATAAAAACATAAAAATTGTTGGCAATCACGACAGCAGTGTTACAAATTTTTGGCAAAACTTGCAACAGCGTTCTTCTGTCACTGATAGGCGCAATCTGTGCAACAAATCGGCAACACTAAATTTTTGTCTGCAATCAGCAGAGTATCAGCAAATATGCAACATAGTTGCTGTACTGCTGTAATTTCCGCGCAGCACGGACGCACCGTAATTGCCAAAACGGGTCCATCGACCGCAAACCAAATTGCCAATAGAAATGTTTCTGCATTGAGATAATCAAGTTGCAGATTTTTGTCAAACAATATATGAAATTTGAATTAGAACACTTCGTATCCCATACTCGCTTTCTCAACTTAATCCGGTAGCGTAATAATATGTTAATCATGTGATCTCAAAATAAATTACCATCGTTTCGTTATTTTGACCTCTTAAATCGATAATACATATGTATGTATATATTAGCAATGTTCTTTTAAGGTTCTCTGTGTGTGTGTGTAGTGTGTGCAGTTAAGTTGCTTTATATGCATTTAGCTATTTTAAATGTCTTCAAGTTTGCTTCTTTGATTCAGAATTATTCGATGAGTAAACAGTGCATTAAAATGTAACATTTTTAATACGATTATATTATATTTGTTGCTTTTACCAAGCTTTAGATAATCTCAACCTTTAACTTACAACAGATGTTCATGATTTTTTTATGCTTTTGTTTTTGTTTTTGTATTCGTTTTAAACTATTTTTTTACTTTTCATCTTACAGGCTACTAGCGTTTTCCCAAAACTTCTACATAATGTACGATTATGTTGTTGTAGTTAAAAAAGTTTGGCCATTTTAAAATCAGGCAAATAAGGAATTTAATTAAAATTTTATATTTTCGCTAGTTAGTTATTTAAAATTATTTCGTGTTAATATTTATAAACTTTATGGGGATTTGTCGAAAGCAAAATGGCTGCAGCAGTTCACACCATAAATCAGTCTCAATTGAATATAAGATGATTTGGATAGTATTAGTCAATTTTTTATAAACAAGTTCAGGATCGACTTTTGTTTGTGTAACAACTTTGAAAAACTTCAAACGCGCTAACGCTTATTTAATGTTGCGTTGCCCTTTACATTTGCTACTACCAATTAGTTTTGATTACAATGCCTTCTACATATGTATGTATGTATTTATTTCAACTACGTAAGAGCACGTTTATACGAGTGCCATGTTGTTTCATATACCATCAGTTTAGAGCTCAACTCAAACTCAAAACTCTATTGTGTGGATATATTTCATTAGTGGTCGCTTAAATTATCCGAATCGTCAAACTTTGGCGGCGGGTCAACGCGTATATCCAATCCACATGCATAGCGTTCATACTCAATTGGTTCATTCTCATAGTCTGAAAGAAAGTCTGGGTACGGTAACTCGATATCGCCGCCGTATTGGGTATATGTGCCGTCAGTGGTGCGTCTTATCGTACCAGTTGCCTGTGCAAACCCACTGCTTTCTTCGCTTGAATTTGCAAAATCATCTGAGAGGCCATCTTTGCTCTCAACTTCACTGTCCTCAGGAGTGAGAAATGGTCGAATGTGGGTTTGCTCTGGCATAAGCGTTGTTTCCAGCTTTTCTACAGTAGCTTCACTTGTAACTGATTCCTCACGCTTTAGCTGACGTTTTTTGGTACGCGCTGGTTTTACCGGTTGGCCATTTGGCGGTGGCATTGGATGATTGGCTGGGGCGGGTTTCGTCGCCACATTCTGGCATGTCAGTGGTTGCATTAATTGTGTGTGATACATTGGATTGGTTATGTGACTCAAACGGTCGTATCGTGGAAAGCCCATTTCATCTACATTATCCGTCATGTCCAAACTTTCAAACTTGCTAGACGTTGCGTAAGCAGCGCCAGAATATTGAGGGTAATCGTCGTACTCGTCGGTTTCTTGCTCGTGTTCTAATTCTTCGTCAAATTCCAAATACTGATCTTCTGGTCGGTATGAGGGATCGGAACTACCAGAGTCGATTTCTGGTAAATAACCTTCTGAACATTCGGAGCTTTCTTGTTCTATTAAAGCACGCTCCGTCGAACGCATTCTTTTAGTCGGCACTTGTCGTTTTCGACGGTATCCTTTGTTACGCAGTTTTGGATCTTGTGTTCGTATGTCCATAGAACTATCAGTGTCATTGCCGCTTGGTGGACTCTTAATCATGGTATTCCGTGTAATTGAACTTTTTCGTGGTGGTTTTTGTACCAATTGATTTGGAGGCGATTCTGAGCTCAAGCTACTTGAATAATATGGTGAGCATTTAACGAGCTTTTCTGCCCGCTGCGGTAACATAGGAGACGACGTTTCTGTACTTGTGGTATTTTCACTGTAATTGGTGACTGTTGTGGTAGCTGACGATACACCGTTACCCTCTCCGCCAAGCGACGACTCCTCGTCAATACGTGGTGGCATTGACTCTTGGGAAGATTGCTGCGACTTCGACAACATGTGCTCATGAAAAGAGTTTGATTGTCGAAGTTTGTTGGTTTTGTATTCTCGTATTTGTGATTTAGACATAGTTTTATCATCATAGCTATGATGCTTCGCGAGTGGCTTATCAGGAAGTTGACCTACTGAATGAGTTCGTGGTAAATCGTTCGGTGACGTAATGGGTGGTATATTTGGTATAGGTGGCGGAGGAGCTTTCTTGGAAGAACTTACTTGCGACGATGTTGATGCCTCAGATATGGAAGCTGAAGCGGAAGTCTCTTCGGCTTTACTAACTGCTTTCATATGCTTTAACAAGGCTTGCATTAATGGCCGTGTTACTTGGGGCTTTGGTTTTGTTGGGGGCTGCGGTGCTCTTGGTTTTATCGATGACGGTGAAGTTTTTGCCTTTTGATTTGTAGTGTTTACTTGTTGAGCTTGCGCTGTGGCTCCATGCAACGGAACGAATTCCTGACTTTGATAACGTTCTGTTAGCTTCTCACTAGGAGAATATAATCGCTCTACGAAAGGAGCTTCACTTTCTGAAGAAATATCCTGACTTTGGTATAGCTTCGACATCATTTCCAGTGAACGTCGTTTTCGCGCAGCACTTGTATGCTCTGTAGCAACTTCTTTCTCTTCCAATTTTATTAAACGAGATAATGAATTCTGTCGTCCGTGGTCACCTAATTTCGGAGTCGAACCTTTTTGTCCCGTTTCATCTAAAGTAGTGCGACCATTATTGCCATTACTTGCACTCCTGCGGTGTACTTGCGGAATAGCAGTACGCAACTCTTCACTGGGAGATTTTTTAGAAATTCCTCGCGGCTGTTTCAGCGGTACATAGTCTATGTAGCTGCCTCTTCTTCCGCTTCTTGGATCCTGAGGGTTTTCTCCAGGTTGAGGCCCCACCAAAGTGCGGCTGCTTGACGTAGACCACTCAGTCATTGTTTGAGCCATTTCTGTAAGCGTCAGTGTAGTGTCGTCACTTTTTGTCGCCGAAGTTGCTTCAGACATTTTTTCTGTTTCAGAGTTTGATAGAATATCATAGCGCATACCATCAGATGAACCATTATCACCAGAAAGTCCTTTTGAAAAACTTCCACTTTGTTCATTCAAGCTTTCGGCCGATTTGTTTATTGAGCTCATACTAGATTTTGTATGATTTGACTTCTCACTTTTCGCACATGATTGGGTTGACACTGCCGAGAGACTATCTGACCCAGAGAGATTCGCGTATTGGCGGACTGTGTTGGTGCCCGTTGACCACTCAGAAATGCTCAATCCAATCGATGTGTCTTCCGAATGAGAGCTATGTGTACATTTCTTTTGTTGTAAGCCCATACGTACCGTGCCGTCTAAATCAGTTCCAATTGAACTTGTTTCCTCTTCGGAATGACTAGAATGGCTACACCGTTTACAAGAACCCGTACTTAGACGCGATTCATAATTACGACGTACGGTGGTCTGGTCTTCCATAAATGTTCCAGATGTTGATAAAATATCATCAATAGAGGTATCAGAGTTATTTGAACCTCGAGACAACTTTCGCAAATATTCGGTTGCACGATTTTCGTCTGTTGGTAATTGAATTTTTACAGTGCCTGGCATAAACACGTCATCACTTGATAAAACCTCATCTTCAGAAATTGGACTTCGGATGGTTGGTGAACGTGTTGGTTGCGATATGATTACCGAATCGGGACTAGAATCTTTTCTAATAGGAGAGATTTGAGTTGATTTTTGCGAGGATGAACAAGTTACATTAAATGAAGACGAGAGGCAAGACGCAGCACTCAACGTTGAACTTAGACATGTTGGAGTGTCATGTTGAGTATCCTCATTACCGAAATCTTTATCTTCAAATGCTGACGACATTAAATAAGCCGTATCCTCGTAAGGTAAAACTTTCGCCACATCAGGAGGAGTAAGTGGGAAGTCTTCATTGGAGAGCCTATCATCGGCTTGTGATTGCACGTCATCATCTGTCTTATCGGTTGCTGTGAAAGACTCTACCATTACCTGATCAGCACTTTGGGCCTCCGTGGCATAATATGTTTCTATATCTTCAATTATTAATTGAGGTTCCATAGCACTTGGTGGCGGGGAAGGCCAGTCCTGCGAATCTTGCGATTGAAATGATTTACTGGCTTTCCAACAAAATGTTTTCGGTACAGGTTTATCCAGATCTGGCATTTGATAGATAGATTCTACTGGTTTTACTGGTACATGATCGAAGGGTATTTCGGGAAGTGGCCAATCTTCTGAATCTTGACTTCCTGCATTTGAAAGACACATAAGTGTGTGTCTGTCTACATCATCGCCTTGTTGCTCTTCGACTTGAGTGACAGAAAAGCGTCCAGTCACAACAATCGGAGATTTCGGTTCGTTGAAGCTGCCAATACTAGAGAGCCGATCGCCAGTTGCAGAGTCACAAGGAATTTCTGGCATCTCGGCCGATGTGCGTCGATCAGCATCTGATATATAAGCCAAATTGGTATTGCTTCGAGAATCTGAGCTTAAACTTGGTTGGTGATCTGTAGAACCAACAGATTCGTCTCTCATACTTACAGAATGAGTAGATGCCTTACTAACATCGTCTTCCATACTAGATTTTTCTGAAGCTGTACTACGTTCAGATATCCGAGATAAAGTTCTTCCCAAAGTAAAACCGGTAGTATAACCAATTATATCCGTTGGGTTCACTCCGATTCCACCTAAAGAGCTTGTCATCGAAGGATACCCAAATGTAGTTGGGAAATCATTTAATTCATCTTGAAAACTGGTGTCACTTTCCTTTTGGTCATCTGGTGACACCTCTTTTAAATCGCTGTCAGAAGAATCACGTAAAGGATTGTTGGCATCGTATCGCTCATAACCATCCGTTTCAACGTGGTGCCAAGGGTCATCTGTACTAGAGCTGCCAGAGCTTTCTATAGGAAACGGTTTCCATGTTGATTGTTGCTCTTTCTGTACTAATTCTCCTCTACGATGTGCCGCGCCCATTGAACCAGAACTACTTTCGGTCTCAAAGGATCCACGAGATTCTACACTTAAGGATCCTTTCGAGTCAAAACTTGACTTTGATTCCTGTGAACTACTTCCCGATTTTCCAGTTTTATCACCACCATCCGTTTTGACTACCGCCAGTTTTTTGCCGACATTAGTACGTGCAGGTTTTTCGATTTTGGGTGGTTTTTTCGAGGCACCAGAACTAGATTCACTATCCTCATTTCGTTGCAGAAGTTTTGTTAGTTTTTCATCAATTGGATCCAAAAAGCTTTCAGTGCTTATGCCCAAATCTATTGGACTTTGTTTCTCTAAAGTTGGGGTTGTTGGTTTCTTTACTATAATTTTTAGCTCGTTGGTTGGGGTGATTTCATTTGAACCACCGGTAGGACTTGTTTTAGTCGGAATAGGTGTTTCTCCTACATCTCCCTCATTACCTACTTCTAATTTTAACATTCTTTGTTTAAGTTCTAGACATTTCTTTTCTTCAATATCTCCAAAATCTTGGGAAATTCCCAAAGGCCTTGCGATGGAACAGCTTACACTGGACTCTTCGTCCATAGAACTTTTCTCCTTCCCACCACTTACAGATAAACTCCAATCATGATGATGTTCACCACGATGAGGACTAACATCTTTTTCCCCACTTGTCCACGAATCAGAACTTTTAGATTTGTCGCTTTGCTTCTCTAAGCTATGTTTCTTCTTAGTTTCGGATGTTTCAGCTTGTTTTTCAAAAGTTTCTAAAACAGATTTCTCGATCAATGGACTCGTATTTGGAGGAGTTACTAAAATATTTAAATCGGATGTTGGTGTAGCACAATTGGAATATTCCAATGGAATAGCATCCTCCAAGGTTGCTTGTGTCTCCAGTATATTACGATCTGGCTCCAATGTACGAGGTTCATTATCAGAAGTATCCGAACCAACGAATTCATCACACTCAACAGTAATCCACGAGCCTGTCTCATCGCTACGACTACGATCCAAGCTTAATCGGTTAGTATCTTGACGAGACACTTTTAAATGACGACATTCTCCCGAGTTATCATCTTCTTCAATAGACGGTTCTTCGCATTCAATTGTTGGTACGCGATGTGGATAAACTTCTGGTGGAACAGGAGATTTGCTAGCTGGGGAATGACTATCATCCGCTGACACAAATGAATCCAAACTCTCTGCCGTGGATGGTTTACGGCTATATGTACCTTCACTTTCTTTTGTATCTTCGGAGGGCAAAGATCTCTTTAGTATTTCTAATGATCGTCTTTCCGAAATAACCGCCTGCATATCTATATCCTCATGAACATTGTACTGATGTGCGAACATGCGCCGATCACCAATAGCACTCCGTGTGGTAGATTTTTCATCAACTTTCTTTGGTTCTGCAGTTGGTGCCGGTTTTTTATCATCAAGGCTTTTTGCCTTTATATCAGTTCCCAAATAATGATGTTCAGAAGGTTTTTCCAAACTACTAGACTTACCATCAATTTTTTTATGCACAACACTTCCTTCAATTTTTTGTTTAATCTCTTGGCTTTTGGCAATTTTCTTAGGTGACTTAATTACCATGTCATCCGGTACGTCTGATTTTTCAGATTCTTCGAAAGATTTATTACGATCTTCGAAGCTGCGATTGGCTTTGTCTAATTTGTCTGGGCTACGTCCTTCATCGAAGCTGCGACTAAATTTTACTAACGACGTATCCAACTTTCGTGGTGATTTCGCTATTAAAACGTGATCTTCAGCTTTGCTCTTAAACTCTGTTTCTATTATAATTTTATCTCCATCCGTCTTCACTGAGATTTTATCTTCAGGGGCTGGGAATGGTGGCAGTGAATCTTTAACAGGGCTAAGCATAGTTATGGTCTGTTTCATGGCAGACTCATATAATTTTTGTTGTCGTTCTTTTCGTTTTGCAATATCTGCTTCTGTTTCCTCTTGAGACTTGCTTTTATCCTTGCTCAGGCGACGAGCTTCAATGGAACGAGGACGTTCTTTTGGACTTGATTTTTTCCCTTTACCATCCTTTGCCTTACTATCGTCTACACTGGTACGTCGAGATTCTGGACGACTTCGCGATGTTCCTGCTTTTAATTTTGTACTCTCTGGAGACTTTGGTCCAATTTTAAATTTACCTTTGCCAGTACTTTCGATACTACTAGCTCGCGAAACACCCGGAGATGTTTTTCGAGAACTATTGGCTGAGCTATAGGGTGACCAGTCAGTGAAACGATACTTAGGTATATCCAATATTAAGTGATCCCCACTCCTAAGTCTCATCTTCGACTTTTTCTTTGCTTTTATTTTAACACCTTGCAATGCAATTTTCTCAATAAACTTGAGCTGATTTAACAACTGTATCTCTTCCTCATCAATGGATATTGTATTCAGTAAAGAATCTTTTCCTGCAGTATGATAACTCGTTTGTGTCGGTATAGAGCCAGCGCAAGAGTGTATGCTGTCAGCAGCATCATCATCTTGCTGAACACCACTTCCTCGTTCCAGTGACTTTTCTTCCAATATTTCAGCTTCCTCCTCAAATCCAACTGTATCATCTTTGGACGAAAATGCGTTCATAGGTGGAAGTCGGTGTAGTGATATGACTGGAGTATCTAGGCTCTTGGTTCGCCTCTCGGTTGTTGGTGACTCTTGCGTAGCTTTTTGTCGTTGGAGTGATACCGAACCTTCGGACAAATTTAGACGGGCATGTGCGAAAAGAATAGGTGCATGACCTTTAGATCGCATCACTATTGAAGAATCTATGATTTCTTCAATAAATTTGGCTTTTGATTTTGGCATTTCAGTACGTGGTGATGATTTCTTCTTAAGAGTATAATCAATATCTGATTCCGTTATTTTTTCCTCTTGACAAGTTTCGTAAATATCATCGTTACTGCGGAAAAACTCGGCGTGTTCTAATATTGGCGACGGAATATTTTCGTTGCGTTGGTAATCGTTAGTGCACTCGTCCATACGTCTGGTTGGAATGTGCAGTGGCTCGTCTTCCGAGGACGGAATGGAAATCGATCTCTCAGAAATTCGTCTTAATTCTGTGGTATTGGCATATTGTGGATCAAGTTTTTGTGTATGGTAACGACTTTCCAGTTCTGCAAGCCGACGGCATTGTGGCGGTGACCCCTCAATTTCAGTTGAGCTCATAGTCTGTCCACGACCCCATGCAGCGGATATCAAACGGCTCTGTTCAATGCGCAATATTGGTTCTATTTCTTTACGTGATTGGGGAGGTGAAAACTCAAGTCTGGCGGGTATGGCTTCAGCCGAACCAAACACATCGTCTGAGTCCAAACTTTCATCGTCAGAGGAGAATGATGTTATGCGAGTTTTGGCTTTCTTGGGCTTATTAGAAATTTTTGTTTTTGGTATTACACGGGGCTTTACCACTTTCCTAGTATTGGCTTGTAGTTCTTTACGCAGATTCTGTATAAGTTCTATTTGTTTTTGCTCAAGTTTATTCTTTTGTTGCTGTATACTTTCGGTTCGAGATGAAGTTGCGGAATCACTTTCTATTTGACTGAGTTTTTTATTTAGTTTCTCTAACAAAGAAGGATCCATTTGTTTAGTAATATCTCGCTTAGGTGAAGATAATTCGATAGTCGGTATAGACTTATTAACTTCCAAAGTTATGGGATCTACTTTAGAGAGATCAATGTTTTGGGTAAATAAAAACTCTTTAGTTTCTGCTGGCAACAAACTATCCAATATGTCCGGTAGAAAGTCAGCAACTTGACTAGTCGAAGTCACAGCTTTTGTAGCTTCCGTCTTCGGTGATTTTGGAGATTTTGGCGATTTTGGAGACTTTGGTGATTTCGGCGATTTTGGTTTTGTATGTTTCTTTTCACCAAGTGAAGGAGCTGTGCTATTCATAATATGGCGCTTATGTAAAACGTATGGAATATCATCTTTCAAGACTTTTGGAAAACGTCTGTCATACTCTCTGAAGAAACTCTTTGGCAGTTCAAAACCGGTTTTTGGAATATCCGTCAAAACTGGGGGCACATCGAAACACTTTGGAATCTCAAAATTGCCATGTGCCTTGCAAAGCGGTGGAGCACTCGGTATTTGCTTGTAGATATAATCTTCATCACTAGAATCGGCTGGAGTTAAGTCTATGGACTTCTGATGCATCAACACATGACGACGAGAGTTGCTACCAAGACGAGCGCGATTCGCTAATGAATTGGGATCACTTTTAGTGCGCTCCACTGTAGCATGTGAATAGTTAAGAGGAGCCATAATCGGATTGTACTCTTCAAAATGGGTTTTGGCCATCAACTCCTCTTTACGAGTTACTTTTTGCTTAGCAGCACGCGCTTGTTGTTTTTCAAATTCTGACACTAGTTCTGGTGTTAGGGGGTACTCTGGGCTCTGTTTGGTCTTTTCTTCTTTGCCTTGTACTTCCCACTGTTTGGTATAATTCTGAATGCATTCAATGCGATCCTGATCGAAGCTGAAAATATTCTCACTGTCTGAACGTCGCCGGAACGCAGAAATTTTCGACGACTGTGAGTCAACTTTTTTAATTGGTGCAGTCTGATCAATAGAGTCGTTGGTTTGAATTTCTTTTTCTTTGCATTTCTTACCTGATGCCGGTGTCGAAGCTACATCTGGTGATTTGCTTCCAAATGATTTAGTATTCCTCTCAATTTCTACATTTTGGAGACTGATCGAATGTACTTTGGATGTTTTGTGTGACTTATTGCTCGGAAACGTTGAATATGTGTCACGACTGTCATAAAACGAGCTGTTTGCAGTCGAGCTGTGTGTGTCAGACAATAAACAATCGTGGCTTTTTACTTTTGGCCGTCCGCAGAGACTATCAGTTTCGACACCTTCCACGGCATCGTAGTAATCACTCTTTGATTCTTGACTAGATTGCTGATATTTTTCATATTGATCCTTTTTATTTAAATGCTTTAGCTTTTTTCCCGTGGTGGTTGGCATCTCATAGTTGCGACCGAAACAGTCTCCTATTAATGATTCTTTTGAGTCTTGACTAGATGCCACCGACGTCTTACTCTTGGTTGTCTCACGCGACTTTTTGCTGTCGGTGTGATACAAACTGTCCCGCGATTTTTTGCTAGAGTCTGAACTACGCGACATTTTCGTCTCAAAAACTTCACTCCGACTCTCTTGACTAGAAGTGCGAGAAAGAGCCTCTTTGACCTTTTTATAGAAGCTACCATCTGACTTCACGCATAACTTCTCACGTGGCAAGTAGCGCGGATCTTCCGAGTCCCAAATTTCATTCATGATATCAACAGCGGACTTACATTTGACATCCATAGCTGAACGATATTTATGTTGTTCCGAAACTGACTCATCATCACTCGGTATGTAGTTACCTGAATCAAGCGAGCACGAGCGCATATGGTCATCTGACCGGCGATGACCACTGAAAAAGTCAATGTCATATTTTTCAAGTAGCTCATAACTATCCTGTGAAATATCATCTTGGGAACCACCATAGTCAATTTGATGTCCGTAAGCACGCTTGTGCTGGTGATCTTGAGTATTATATGTACTGCCTGGATAACTAGAGGAATATACTTTTGAGTTGGGCAATGGGGAAAAGTCTTGAGTGGCATCAATTGAATGGTTTTTGGTAATATACAATGAATGTCTCGAATCATCGTAACGGGTAACAGGAGAGTCAATACGATTAAACGAGAGGAACTCCTTGTCGAAAGCAGTCATTGGCTTGGACTTTTCGCTTTCATAAAACGAAGAAAAATCATATAGATCTTTGCAAGAACTACTCTTCAACCAGGACTCCTTCTCAACTTGGTCGTAAATGTTCTCTCCATCATATGCCTCCTTATTATACTGGCTTGTAGAGTACAAGTTGCCGGAAGATATTTCAAATTCAAGTTTTTCCGACGAAGTCTTAAAACGATTCAATGGTGAACCAGCGCTGCTGCGCTCCTCAGTGGAGCTGACTGGCTTACTATCGTTGAATACTAAATAACTGTTTGTAATATTCGTGTTGGGACGCAAATTGCCAATCGAGTGAGCATGATGAGTGATGTAGTGACTGTCATAGGAATCCACAGAGTCTACACCGGACAGTTCGGAGTTGCGAGGCAGTGAGTGCGTATGTCGTCGTGTCGTTGCACCTCCTATGCCCGACACAGAACTCTGTGAGTCCATTGACGGTGTAAGATAGTTTTCGGAATGAGTTAGTTTAGCACGCTCTGCGGTCGCATAGCGTTTAGTACCGAACCCAGTTCCGAAATATGACGAAGACGAGTCAGACGGATGATTTAAGTCATTGTGGTATTGATAATTAAGACTCGAAAATCCGCGTTCAGGTTCGAAATGACCGTTTTGCTCTTGCATATCCGTCATGCCCAGTTGTTTAGCTCGAGTATACTGTAATATGGATTCATCAATAAACTCATCACTAAAGTGTTTCTCACGTGATTTGGATTTAGTTTTGCGATTAACGGTTGCATAAATGTCGTTACGATCATTCAGATTTAAATTTTCGGAATTGGATATTTTATTTTCGGGTTTGGGGGTAATACTAGTAAAGTCAGGATATTTATAATGACCAATATCGTTTATATCAGTGTATATAATGTTATCTGTTTCAGTTTCAGTTGAGTTATTATTATTAAGCAAACACTGTTTAGACATCGAATAATTGGTACTGCTATAATGGACTGGGGTGACAGTTTGCGATTGGGACTCCTGTGACCGAAGCTGCTGATGAAGGGCAGGGCCCGGTGCCGCTGATACCATACTCTCCCGATTGGTTGTAGATGCTGTCAAGTCCGAATCCGCTTCCTCCTCGACTAATTCCTCCTCCTCCTCCTCCTCCAAATCCTCCTCCTGTTCCAACTCCATAGAGCTGCTGAGATCCACCGACAGACCCACTGTGTTGGTTGTGATAGTGTTGATGGTGTTGCTGTTGCTGGTGTTGGTGTGCATGAGCTGCGGCGACACAGGGACATACGCTTGAGATGCCACTGAGACTCGACGAGGGGTGCTGCTGCTGTATAAGTGGGACAAGTGGCTCAGACCTATACCAACATACCGCATGCCGCAGAGCACAACGAAATTTTAAGAAATATACAGTTAGGCAATACAATACCAAAATATATTTCCAAAGATATCAATACAAACCATAAATATGTAACCGAAAATCACGAAATTAATATCCATGCACAAACACTTCTTTTCTATTAAATGTATTCGAAATCAGGGTATCAACACAGGTTTATATGACAAAAAATATAAAGAAGAAACCATTGCTGACTTTTGATAAAATACCAAAACTATATTGCATAACTGTTTTGGTCATGATTAAATTGAAGACTGAAGAAAATTTTCTTTTCCTTTTTTGTCGAAACTTTCCAATTGCACATTGCACTTCAATTCGAGGTTATTGCATCCAATAAAAATTTAATCATATAATTTGTGGTATGAAGGACCAAAAGTATCAAATGAATTCAACTCACAACAAATATATAATAATCAATAACAAATAGTTAAATAAATCACTGGGTAAATATAATTTTAACTTATTCAATAATATAACAAAAAATTAACTACTAAAACTGAGAACTCGTCTGCTCTAGTATATTTTGATATGTTGGACTCACCTAAATTGTGATCTCCTTGATGCGCACGAGCCTGATCTTGGGCGCGTATATTGTTGTGTTGCTGACTGTTGTGGTTGAGCGAAGTCCACGATTCCGGACCCTGAGGAGAGACAGAGCGGTTCGAATTCATTTGGTCCATAGCCGCTGCCGAGTGGTGTTGCTGTTCCTCCGCCAATGTTGGCGATTCCGGAGCATAATTCTTCGTCTGATAGATCTCCACCTGGGCTGCTGTGACCTAGACGCACATCAAGGACACAAATAAATTATTGTTATTGAATAAAGAAGAAAAAACAATATTTTTACTTGAGAACGCGTGTGGTCTGTAGGATTGTCTTGTCGGCGATCCAAGGTATCCGCTGCCTTCTTCGTCAGAGAAAGCGTCGTCGAGGCGGTGCATTGATTGCGATAATCCCAGTCCGCTTCAATGCGCAACAAAGATGGAAGAATAAAACATAAAATAGAAATTACTCATTTTTATACAATATAAAATAAGTTTCTCAATATAATACGATAACATTACATAGCAAATGTTACTTGCGAATATCTAATACATACAATTACTAAAGAAACAAACAGAATAATCTTAAATGAAAAACACAAAATCTTAAAACAATACAAACCAGTGTCAATTGGGAGAAGGGGATTGGCTGAAATGCTGGAGTTCACATACGTATGCGACTGACTTCGGCTACTAGCATTCAAAGGCCCTTGCCGGAATGACTGTGACCTGCAGCAAAAGAAAAGACAAGAGGATACCACGTTTTTATTTGCATGCTCGTTTATATTTTTATTTTATTTTAATGCGTTTTTTATTTAGTTTCAAATTCTTTCTCTTTTTATTTTGTGTTTTGTTAATTTTCATTTATAACTGTTTAGTTGGAGAACGTTTCATTATCTTTTCTATTTTATGAAGAAATCTACAGAACGCTTATTAACAAGAAAGTAAACAAATAAATAAAATCAGAAAACATATTACAACAAAATTAAATACAAAGAAGAAACGATTAGCTATAACTAAGAAGATAAAAAAAGAAAATAAAGAATAAAATGTTTCTATGTAGATATAAACCAGTTGCCTACAAATTACAAAATTAACTCTATACACAATAAATTTGTAAACAGAAATCATTCATATTAAATAAAACTTTAGTTTCCATAAACCGAAGATAAGATAAAAGTAACAGCACAAAAAATAAGCACACCTGCGCATAAGTTTTCAATATCATTAAAATAAAGGTCTATTTACAATCCAGTAACACGTAAAGCTAGGCGTACATATTAAATAAAATAAGGGGTTTACAACATTAAAAATCTAACTAAGTGAAGAAAATATGTCAACAAATGTATTCACTTACAAGCTTGAGTTTAAATTTCTACATTTCCACATTTAATAACATGCAAATAGTAATTAGTCGAAAAATAAATTAAATCAAAAGAGAATCTAATAATATACTATTCAAATAACACAGCGAGAAATACCAAAATATTCAGTTATGATATTAAATAAAAAGGTTTCTAAATATTTTTGTTCATGGGTCATAAGGAATAATTTGATGCAAATTCCAGCAAAAGAGATTCGTTTTTATTAAATATACGGAAAAGTTTATTTCAAAATGTGATTAAGGAAAATGCTCACAAGCACCATATTGAAGATATTTGGGGAACACTAAAAAGATAATTTCCGAAAAAATTACTAATTTCTTTTTTAGGTTTTAATAAATGGAATTTTTAATTAGTTTGTATTTATTGATATTTGTACTTTGAATAGAAATACGAGGCTAGTCGAGGTTATATACTTGTAGATACAAAGACAATAAAAAAAAACTTTAAAAACTTAAACTAGAATACCCGTCAAATTAAAGAAGTTTTCATATAAGATCTTAGTTTTGATCGGTCAATTTGTATGGCAGATATATGCTATAGAGATTCAATCTGAACCATTTCATCGAAAATTACATGATTGCCCTAGACAATAACCCATCGTGAAGATGTCTTGTCAGTTTGTATTGCAGCTATATGCTATAGCGATTCCGACAAAGATCAGCTTCTTGGAGAGAAAATACGTGTGCAAACGTTTTGATCGATATCTCAAAAACAGATGGACTAGTTCGTGTACATACGGACAGACAAACCTACATGATTGAATGAACTCAACTCGTCGTGATGATCAATTATATATATTTTTATAGGGCCCACAGGATGTTACGAACATCGTGGAAAACACCCTGATCAGAATTGTCAAAATTTCAATTACAAAAAGCTTTAACAGGCATCAGATTATCTACTAATTAAACAATATTTTTTGCCCGAATGATTTTAGACGAATCTCCCAGGATTAGTCACTAGATTATCTACTAATAAAGCTATTTGTTTTTGTCCGATTGATTTGAGTTAAAACTGCCGGTTTAGCTATGGTCATAACAAGAAGCTTCGGCTGGAAGTGTTGGATCCACACAAATAGACATTACTTATAAATTAATTATTTCAAGTTTCAGTTAAGTCAAGTCAAAACCTCCTTTACTTTTATAAAATTAAATTATTTATAATAAAATATTTTTTTTAATGAAATTTTTTTTATAAAATGAAATAATTTATTGGCAAAAAATCATTTAAAAATGTAATTTTTTCATGTCACTTACTACACCTAACGCCATAAATACATTAATTTTGCTACAGTATTAAACATAAGAAATAATAATTAGTTTGGACTCATGCTTAAAAATTTAAAGGTTGTAACATTGTATAGTTGTAATTAAATAATTGTATTACTGTTTAAGATTTCGCCAGATGGATACTACGCCAATCAAAGATAAATTAAATATTTACAAATATATAAATTAGCATTGTTATAAAAATAATAATTTTTCTAAAGAAATTCAATTACCATAACAGATAAATTGACTAAAATTAGTATATTTAATTAGATCTTAAGTTATATCCAATAACACACTCACTGAGAAATAAAAAATAAATATTTCAGATGATATGTATGCGTATGATAGTTTGGGAATCAATTTATAATACTGTAAAATTAATATTAACCGTAACTAGTTTGCCAATCAACATACAAAAACATGAAAGAAAAATATTCAATTTATATACATACATAGAATACAAATGAAATAAGTTTTCAAAACTATTGTAAAATTGAAAAGAAATATTTTTAATTAAACAAGAGATTCAACAAAAGTTCAACTCGATTTTTATACATTATGTAGTTAAATTTTATTTTCAAGCACATTATTATATTTTACAACCAATTCGCTTTAAAATCCTCTTCTCTTTTCTGAGTTTTCTATTGACATTAAACTCAGTGATGCAACTTCTCATAAGTTGATCAACACAGTTAAATATTTATAAATTTTGAGTTATAATAACTGTAAAGTACGAATGAATAGTAAGCCGAGTTTACGTATTATGAGCGTTTTTCATACATACGAGCCGCAACTATACGAATACATGGATAGTGGGAAAATCAAGTGTTTCAAAGTAAAATAACCTTAAAATAAATGAAGTATGCAGTATGTTTTATGATTTTATATTAATGGAAATGATATGGAATTAGTATAAGCAACAAATAAGTGGTTTTATATTATTAATTTAGCAAATGAAATACACTTAGAAGTATTATTAAAATAGTACTAAGGGATTATAAGATTTATTGTATTATACAATAATTCCCTTTGCACTTTAGTGTCGAATGCAATTACACAGAGGTTATCATTTTTTTGAAAAACAAAACTTTTTTCGGATATCAGAAATCATTAAAATCACAACGAACTTCGAAATAGTAAACTTCAATCGGAATATATTCAAATTTCAGAATGTGATTGTTCGTAATGATCCTTCTTCTCTGATACAAAGTAATAATTACATACTCGAATCAAAATGTTCTAAAATAAAAAAAAACTGAATTATATTTTAGAATTACCTTTGAAAGTTTTGTCGTTTAACATAGTTTTCACGAACAAATTCGATGATCTGTTTCTGTGTTTTGCCGCTATACCTGTAATATTGGAAAGAATATGAATTAGAAACAGTTATAACTTCATAACCTATATCTAGTACAACCGGAAGGAGCTGCCACGCGATAACACTCGAGCTTTTCGTCTAGGCTGATTCTGCACTGCAGCACAACGGAAGAACCCGTGATTCTCTACACATTTCTTCCAAAAGTTTTTACACTCATTGCGCCCCTCAAAGAAAAATTCCACAGTGTCTTTGTAATACCCCTTCAGACATCAGTAAGAAGAAGTTAATCATCATTATGGCATTAAATTGTTTCTTATAAGAACTTACATATCCTTCGGGATGAAGCTTCACCAGGAACCGTTTACGTTTAAATGATATCTTACGTATTTTTGCCCAGGAGAAGGTATTAATGCGCGTGATATTTTGGAAGACAGCAATTCCCATATGAGCAACTGCTAAATTCAAGGGCACACCCTCCACATCCTTCGCTGCATGCATTTTCATTCCATATAGTTCACACCGCCTAGCCGTTTCCAGCAGATTCAAATCGGCTTCAGCAGGAGACTGACCCCTATTATTTTTGGGGAAAACATTTATAACATTGATTAAATGAAATTATATAGGAAGCAATGTAGTATTTCTTATAAATGATGGAGTATTTAGGAGAATCTAACAAAATATAATGATGATTGCTTCAATTGCTTGCTCCAATTTAAGCCCTCATTCGTTCGGCGGTGATTCTGTTTAAAATTTTAATGTTTCTGTACTTTTCCACCAAATAAAAATAACGTGGAAACAAATACCACGATTTCTAGAATGATCTTTGTATTTAAATAGCAGTCTATTGAGAAAACGGCCTTTAGAAACTCTTCGCCCAAAATATTTTTTTATACAATTCTTTTAAAATGGCTTGATTAACTTTTTTCCCATTAAAAAATTAACTAATCCCGTTTTTTTTATTACCAAAAATAATTAAAATTTTAAAAATAACTTTTTGGGGTATACTTTTTAACACATATCTTTAACATGAATAAAACTAATTATGCGATTTTTATTATTGTTCATTGGAAAAAATCTGTAATGATAAATAATTTAAAGCAGAGAATTCTTCCGGACAATTCTTTAAAAATTACTAAGAACCTTACATATTTCAAAATTGTGAACTAATTTAAAAAAAAGAAAACGTAAATTTCAACAATGCTTATCCAACAGACAGCAAATCCTTAGATATGCATATGTATATACATATATTCAATGGGACAAAAGTCCACATAATGCGTCATTTTCTACTACTTCAATGGTGGTTGATATTCAAATTGACATTTAATTAACACAAATACCTCGCCACTTGAAATAAATTGCACCTACACATGCTTTTTGTGATTCTCCATGATTTTCCGCTGCATGGTAGCATCCTGATGAGGTACGAAACGATACGATGACAAATAGGTGTGATCAGGATAATCCTCAGGCACATAATCACCACATGATGCCTGCACTATGTAACTGGCCATTAGAGCTGCGGTATTGTCATTGCACTGCAAGTTACCGTTGGCCAAGTCCCGTTTAATTTGCAAACAAAAGAGATACCTAAAAAGAGAATTCATGTTGGTGAGAACAGAATGTAGTTATGCATAGTGTACACGGATGCATATTTAAATAGCCAACTAGATGTACGATGCGATACATACTTAGTTCTTGTTCGATAGAACAATGAACCTTTGGATGGGAGGGTCCACTTACCTCGTGTATTCTTCTTCCAGTTGTGCTGGGTCAGGAGTGTAGAATTTAACGCAAAAACGCAGCACTGGATCGATTAGCGACAGACCAACTTGTCGATTTAGGGGTTTCTCGAGGTCTAGCCAATATTTGGTGTGTGTAGATATCTCCTGATACTCCAAACCAAAATAATCGGCCTCAAGTAGATTTAATTGACGACAAACCTGGTCGAATAGAACCCGTCCAAGTGCTTTTGCCTGTTTTGTTATTGCGATTGTCGTCGACGTTGTTGGTAGCAACCCCGAATTAAAGAAACAGTAATGTGAATATAAAGGAAAATTTTAAAATAATTATTTATAACGATTTCTATGAAATACATAAACGTTTTTCTATATAAATTTTCATTAAAAACATGAACTGCGTTTCAAATAAAGCATCAAGTTAATTATTTCACACGTTTTCATGCAAATTTATTATATTCATACAGTACTATTGTGTGCAACTGCTTATAAAGTAGGTAAGGTTTATACGATTCTCGAGATGATTATTTACAGTATTATACCATATACTTGTAAATAGTGGAAATTCAGAGTTATTACTAATCAAATTGATTATCGAAAAAGTTGAAAGATTATGAACTTTAGTTGGAGAATTCAACTGAAATTGTCATTCAAACTGGAATTTAGTAGTTTTGATTAAAAAAAATACGAGATATTACTATCTTTAAATGTTAGATGAAGGTACCAGATCTCTGGTCGCAAAATGAACTTACTTGGACTATTTTGGTATTTATTTTCAATAAGTCATAGCCAGAGCTCCTAAAGCGGGAAGAGATTTACATTGATTAATCCTGTTTACAGGTGGAATACGTCATTTGGCTAAATGACCAAATCTATTGTGATCAGTTGAATCTAACATTGAATTATTCGGTAGTGAAATTTCTAGAAAGATCCGGCGTCCCCGGATCCCAGAGCTTTTCACTCAGTAGAATTAGTCCAATTGTATTTATTGAATCAATCAAATGGCATATGTCAGAATATTAGATATGTTGATGTTATCTGATGGAATATAACATTTGTATGGGTAAAGCAATGACCCTAAACATATCAGCGAGTGCGCAGAGAAGATGTAGAGTCAACAAAGTTGAGGTTATGTCTCAATCTGTTCAGTCGCCAGACATCAACCCTATAAAAACCTCAGTGCCGATATGAAAACAGTGTTATTTAACGAAAACCAATCAATTCGAGAGATGAAATTAGGACAATAGGCCGTTATTGAAAGAGGTTTGGGATAGATTAATATTTGGGTAGAATTTGAATTGTGATGCTCAGTTAAAAAATCCAAACTATTCAATGAAATATGAAATATCTTATTCTTCTGTAAAGATTTGAAGAATTTTTCATACTACAACTTTTATGTAGAAATAGTTTTTCAGTTTATTTAACGTAAACTGCGATATAAAATGTTCTGTATGGACTTTTGAAATATTAATGCATCATTAGCGAAGTGAATACTACTGTATTTTTTCTAGGTTGACATGACTGTTAGTGACATCTGCGCCAAATGTCACATCAAAAGAATCATTGGTGTATACTAAAGCTTGTCTTTCTGAAGTACATAAATTGCATTCGGCGATTTTTACGATGAGTGAAATTATTCAACATTCTTTGTTGTTCCATTAAATTTTGTTTGCGGAATTAAATTTCTCGTGCCGATACGATCAGAATGTCGGAAAAAGGCCTTCGGTGATAATTGTTTGTCGCGAGAAAGTGTTATTATTCAAATATTCCACGTTCAGGATCAGCATCAACTGATGATAAACACGTCAATGAGATAAAAGTATTGGTGCATAAGAATCGACGATTAACAGTCAAAAATCTTGCTGGCCTCATTGGAATATGGGAAGGATCAGTGAAATTTATTTTGAAAAATCATTTGAGCTTAAGAAAAGTGAAAGCACAATTGATTCAAAAATCACTCAATTTTTCGACAAACAGCGTTGCGTAAATTTCTGCGAAGCAATACTCTCCGACTTTGACGGGGACGACAAAGATTTGGAAGAATAACTTAAGAATTTTAATATTATGTACAATGGCAAAAATTTTAACATAAAAAACATTTCTCTTATTGAAAATTGAAAAAATCGTTTTGTTATGTATTCACTCCCATTTTTTTGTGGACTCTACAAATAATAACTACATCATTGAAATTTTATAATTCACTGATGAACTTTACAAGTGAACATCAAAAGCGGTTTTGTAAAGATTATCGGTTGATTGTTAACCCACTAATAAAAGAAGCTAGCATTAATCAAAATGCCAATGGAGAGTTAAATGTAACTGCATCTCAAATCAATTGAATAAACGATTCTTTACTGCATTTTTAAATGTACCACTTTTAATTATTGTAGAACATTTAAATATAGGATTGTGGGGCACGAACAATAAATTTTTTAGTCTGGTGCAGATAAGGCAAAAATTTAAAGGAAAGATAATGGGAGGAGCTTAAATTGATTCTAAACTTATTGCTTGCTAGAGTGGTGCCTCGTTAAATGTTGGCCACGACTTACACATGCGTGCCCACGAACTACGAATAAAATCTAATAAAACAAATGGATTAAGCTAAATACAGAAATACGCATTAATTTATGGCATAAAATTAAGTGTTCAACTTTTACGATCACTGCGCGTACTAAGTAACGATCGTTACGTCGGCAATTATTCAAATTCATATTTTCAGTGAATGGCTTCTTAGGAAGAAGTCGAACGCATGTTCTGTCTTGCCAATAACAAATATGTACATTAGGGAGAAGTAATTTCTTTCTGAAAATATTTTTGACCCAAATGTGCGTCATTTACGGGTTATATGTTGCAATTGAAATTTCCATTGAAGTACCCAACTCTTCATTTAAAGTATTCATAATGATTTAATATTTAATCCATGTGTTTCAAACCCACCAACTTTGGGAAGCTTCAGCGGAAAAGGAGTTTTTTTGTATTAAATAACGAAGGAATGAAAACTTGCCATGAATGCAAAAAGCGCTGTTTGCTTGTGGAAGCGTTCGGGGCAGTCAATTTCAGCGCGTAAAACTTTACACTCTTTTTTTCAAAACTTTTTTTTTAATCGGGCCCAATTTTTCGACAAAAAAAATTTTAATATTTTCTTTAAAAATGCGCCAAATTGGTTTAAGCTAATACGTACGTATTTTTGCAGCAGGCCTTAAGTATATTAACAAGAGTTCTCAGAATCATCGTCCAACGTTGAGGTAAATACATACAAAGCACATAACTTCTTAAACATATCGATCTTAGAACTGAGATAAGAACGAAAACATTCCATCAATAAATATCAAAACTTATTTTTCAGCAATTAATCTTCTCTAAATAAAAAGTCAGCGGTTGTATTTGGGAAAAATTTATCCACCCTACTGTACTCGTACATACAACAACACACGTAAGTATATTTTTATATTTACATATTCGTATGGGAGTATAGAACCAACTCTTTACCTTTCAGTTAGTCAAACTTCAACCACAAGACACGCGTGGCCTTACGACAACAACAGCAAAGACAACCGGCCAAGCAACTCCGCCGCTTTAGGTACATACTAGTAGGCACGTTGAGCGATAGGGAGTCGCGAGAACAAAATTAACTTTCTAAAATTAGAAATTTGCGTGCGTAGTTTTGAAAGTGTACTAAAAAGAAATGTGCAGGACGTTGATTTCATTGAACACTTGATTTGTACTAAATGACAAATGAAAATTGCAGCAAAAAGCAAACGCACCTGAGTGGCACTTGACGGAATCGCTCTCTCGGGCAGCAAAGTGCATGGATGCAAATTAATATTTCATTCACGTCGATTTTGTTGTGTACCATAAACACTGCAATGAATTGGTTGGGGAGAAATCGATATTGTAGATATGTTTATGGATATACGTATATATGTACGTTTTTAAATGCACATGCATACGAGACTTCACTTGTGTAGCTATAAATACAACTTGCATATTTACTCAAGTAAATTAAAGCATGTTCAAAAGCATAAATTGAAAACATTCAATTTAACGGTCAACAAAGTTCTGAGTAATATTTTTGCAGCAAAAATATGACGATATTATAAAATACCCTCAAACAGAACAAAAACAACAGAAATTGTTACCTTGACGTCCTACTTACCGCTATCGCGATCTTCCGTAGTGATCCCTTATGTGAGTTCGAGATCATAATCAAAAATAACACTACTCAACAAATCTGAAGGAAAAATTTGCGACTGTTGTCTTAGCACAGTCGGTGGGGTATATGAGGTGTCCTGATTACGAATTTCGAGTTCAAAAATTATCCATAGCGTACCGCTATTTTTGTCATTTTTGTAAATGGTAGTAGTTTATCCCCTACATCCCTAGACCACAACACAAAAAATCCTACGTCATTTGGAAATCCACAATTGGCAAGAAACTGTTAACTAATGTAATTGAGAGATTGGGAAAAACTCTACTTCAGAAAAAAATTAATGAAGTAAAATGGTGATGTGTTATGATTGAAAATATAAAAAAATACGTTTTTTTTAAGAGGAAACTGACGTAGCAAACCATTTTATTAAGCATGATCCAAAAGAAAAACGCTCACCAAAATTTCTTTTGTCACGCTTATGACTGACTTTTTTAAATTATAAATTTTTGAAGTAATTGCTGTTTTACAAAAATCAAATATATCAATTTTAAAACTTTGGGGTAATTTGCTTTAGGCAATAATCGTTATAAGATTTCAAGCCAAATAGAGAGAGACGAACATGAACACATTGACTTAACTTGTCATTTATAAATGTATTCTATAGCGTCTCCGACGTTTTTCTCTGAGTGTTGTTCAGGGTATAAAAAGGTTGGTTCAAAATGAGATTCAAGCCTTAATCACTAAATCAGTATGTCGAAAGACGCTGTAGAAAAACAAATATTTTGCCTGAGTTTGGTATAGAATATGTATAATATAAATATAATATAATATAAACTATTTCGATTGCTCTTTTAAAAAACTGCTCTGCTTTCGAACAATAGCGGATCGAATAAAATCGGAACGCATGGAAATATTGGAACATACAAAATGCTTTTTTCATTTATAGATTGATTCTACGAATAAAACATTTATTTAATTAATTTATTTGTTTTTTTTTTTTGAATATGTTGTTATCTAATTTTGTGAAAAGTATATTAGGAATACCCCTCCTCAAACTGAAATGTAAGTATCTAAACATTTTTAATTGTATTTACATATATAACGAATTTACAACTTTACATTTTCTTAAAGCTCTCAGTTTCGTTTCATCGATCGATAGCGAGCGTGAAAGAATTTCTAAATAACTTAGATGCCAACTATTGTACCTAAAAAGTTTTATTTTTTTTTTTCAAAAATAAACTCACGTCTTGCCATACAAATTTATTTAAACTCCAAAACTATGTAGGCGACCTTTCGGCAGCAAGAGAGTATTTCATCTCTCATTGTACACCTGAGTATTGAGAGTTTATTTTGCAGGATTCGGAAATGTTTTAACGGCTATAGGTGTTGCTATTAAATTAAATATTTAAAGCTCAGAACAAGGTACATACATACATTTGTACATTCCTATATCCGTAAGCTTGTCTTTATTTACACTCCTTGCTATACATGCAGTACTCCTACCAGCATTTTTCATGATAACAAATCGTATATTTACCGTGTTTCTTTGTTGACATTTTCAACACTCGACAGGGCTAGGAAAAGCATGGCAAAGTTACTGAATGTATTATATTGCATTTGGCTTGCTTCCCAACTGCCAGCAGTAGACTATTGTTTATACACACACCCACATACATATCGGCATGTACTGCTACGCTAGAAGCTCGAAAGGGCTTAGAATGCGCTCGCATCGCCATTTACTTGCATTAAACATCAGTTGGCGAATTCAAAGTGCACTTCTCAGTTTTGAACAAGGTAGTTAATCTAAAACAATTTATTAACTAATGCATGCTTTGAAACCTGAAACTCGAATTTTTTACTTTCTTATTTAAATATTAAAAACTGTGTATGTAAATTAGAGTGGGTCGATTTCTTTTTCTATAAAATCGCATATGCGAGAAATGTTCTACGGATCATTCTCGACAAATTTGCCTAAGATAATATGGGTCTGAAACCGGTTTTGAGCCATCGATTTTTTATATGTAGTTTCATGATATAGTTATCGACTTTCTTTATTTTCACCATTGTTAGTATACATTAGAGAACAGTTCTGCAAAATTGCGTGATCTTAGTTTGTTTAACACGTTGAGGAGAGCGCTGCTTTTGGTAGTCAGTTTCATCTGGAGGCTCCTAGAACGGTAAATAGCTAAGAGTGTGCGCGGAGAGCGGAGCAAGACGCAAAGCGCAACTCGCAACGCGAGCTACATTGCTTTTTATACCCTGAACAGGATATATTAAGTTTTTCACGAAGTTTGTAACACCTAGAAGGAAGCGTCGGAGACTCTATAAAGTATATATACAAATGATTAGTATGTTGAGTTGAGTCAATTCAACCATTTCTGTCTGTCTGTCTGTCCGTCTGTCTATATATATACGAACTAGTCCCTCAGTTTTTAAGATATCGTTTTGAAATTTTGCAAACCCCGTTTTCTCTTCAAGAAGCTGCTCATTTGTCGGAACCGAACTGAACAAACTGAACTATCGGAATCAAGTTCCTTTATGGAGAACTTTCACATTTGACAATGTATTTTCACAAAAGTTAGCTCAGGTTATTTTCTAAGGCAAAAATGTAATCTCCGAAGAAATTGTTCAGATCGGCTCCCTATAGCATATAGCTTGTATACAAACTGTACGCATATTTACTTAAAGAAATACACCTGTGAAGGGTATATTAGCTTCGGTGCAGCTAACGTTTTTTCTTGTTTTTAGTTGTTCTTGTTGCAAATGCACAAAAGAGCATTATTTTATGAAATATGTAGTTCTGAATCAAAGCCTCAACGTGTTAATCAAAGGCAGGCAACCGGAAAATAAAATAACTTTAGGCTGAGATTCCACCCGATTTTATTCATTCTAAGCACAAATATGCACTGTTATAAGATAACTCATATATTGGCTGATATATGCGGTATATCGTCACCCGGAAATTCGAAAACCGTTATATTGGGTATATTGGGGCTAAGAGAAGTATTGACCCGATTCAACCCCTTTTTAACACACAGTCATATTACTATCAGGAAAGAATTCTGTCTGAATTTCAGCTACACAGTTGCGGTCAAATTCTTAGTAGTGCTAGGCATTCATTTAATACATGTAATCATACTTTTTTATTACACCTTTTTTGTTGGGATGCATTTCAAAAAAAAAGCTTCAGATGTTGATATGAAAACATGCAACAACTTGTTTCGCTTGGCTTGTTGTTTTTGTTGCAATTGCGGGACTTTTTATTTGCAACGCGTTTTCGGTCAGTCAAAATCTTAGTAGTGCGTGAAAGAAGTGTTTGAAAAATTAAAATTTTCTAAAATTTTTTGTGAAAATTTAAAAATAACGGTGAAATTAATTTATTTAATTGAAGTTTTCGGTATTAATGTTAAAATTTTACTTTTATTCATTCAGAGATGTCGAAAAATAAGAATTGTACGCCTGAGGAACGCGCTCTGATAAAAAATTGCTTTCTGAGGGCAAAACTAATGTCGCAGTCCAAAATATTCTTAGGTGTTCACCCACAATGGTACGTAATGCTATCAGGTACCAATCAAGTAATAAAAAACGTGGCAGCAAGCCAGAAATGGCAGTAAGAGAAGTCCACTCCATTGTCAGATACCCAAGGCAGATTCCATTTGCGGCTGCTACAAAGGTAAAAGGCGCCTTTAGTGTACCTAGAAGTATTTAAATTATATGCCGGCATTTGTGTGATCATGACTTGGGGGCCCCGATCCATAAAAAGGGCCGTTATTGCTTAAAACACATGTTGAACAAAGACTTTGATTCTAAAGGAAATTTTAATTGGTCTTCGACAAAATGGTGGAACATTTTATGGTCGGACGAATCGGCGATTGTTAAGTATGGCGGAAAAAGATCACGTCAATATGTAAGAAGTCCGCCCAATGCCAAATACCAGCCGAAATATACAACAAAAACGGTAAAACATAGTGGTGCAAGTATCATGGTTTGGGCATGCTTTTCTTGACAAGGTGTAGGACCCATTTATTGGATCAAGGAAAGTATGACTGATGATTCATATATCGAAATACTCCAGAAAACCATGCTGCCGTATACCAGTGAAGAAATTCCGCTTGTTTGGACGTTCCAGCAGGACAACGATCCCAACCACACAAGTAAAGTTGCTAAAAGGTGGCTTGAGGAAACGAATGACAAGGTAATGGAATGGCCCCCGCAAAAAATTTGTGAACTGATGTCAAGGAGACAGTAGCCCAATGTAAGTCGAGATCGATCACGCAACTATAGGATAGTATTATATGGGAAGTAGGCGTGGCTGTAGTCCGATTACGCCCATTTTCACACCAATATATCGATCGGTTGGGTCTCAAGATATGTGATGTGCCAAATTAGAGCTTCATATCTTAATTTAGTGCTTAGTTATGGGCCTTTATGGGTTTTCATTTAATCGCGTTTTGTGGGCGTGGCAATTGTACGAAATTTGGAAAAAAGGCGGTGTCCCTTGCCTCTAATAGGTTTAATGTACCTATCCTCCCCTAACTTGCTCTGAAGTTATAATAACCGAATTCGCTCGGATTTTACTTTTGGCACCCCTACCGACTGGTGGGTGAGATCGGAAGATAACCAACCTAAACCCCATTTTTTGTTAAATAATATTAAAAGTGCGACAATTGTATAAATAAATGGGTCAGAGGCATACAATTTAACACCGGAGATGATAAGAGAAGACTTTATAGACACCGCGATCAAAATATGACGATGGGCGTTGCACCGCATCACATTTAGGTAAAAATCCATATCTGAAGACCTGCTCAACCGATTTCAAGTTCTGCGAGTAACATTATACAGACATTATTATGTTACAGTACTAATGAGCCAAATCGGAATACAAGCACGACTACGACTACCCAATATAACACATGAATTCCATCTAATTCTTTGCAAAAATAGTACCTTTAATTAAATTGTTCAACTCCAACCAAAACTAAACTCGGTTTACCCCAGTTCATATCGCCAATATAAGATTAACACACTTCCGGTTGGCTTTAGGCCGTATATTTCGGTCAATATGAAAGATAGCAAAATTTATTGAACGTACTATATAATTGCCCTAGTACTTTAATTTAAATCCTTTTCTAACATTCCACACACGATATTTAGATAGGAATATAAATTTTAAGACACATTTTTTGTTGGATATTTTTATCCATCCGACTTAAGCAGTTGCTGTAAATCACCAGTTTGACAGATCGCCCTCGTAAATACAAAATACAATTTTTTGAAATGTCATTTACCCGGGGAATGTAATTACAATTTCCGAGTGCTTTTTTGTCCCAATGTAAACCATTATATTATATAGAATATTAATGTTGAAATTCTTCGTAATTTTTTTTTAATACATATATAGAATATTTTTCTTAACACATTCTTCTTCTTCTTTTCAGGCGTAGACATCGCTTCCGCGATTATAGCCGAGTTAACAACAGCGCGCCAGTCGTTTCTTCTTTTCGCAACATGGCGCCAATTGGAAATGTCAAACTAAGCCAGGTCCTTCTCCACCTGATCTTTGGATCGGTGTGGAGGTCTTCCTCTTCCTCTGCAAAAGACCATAAATCTTTCGCAGAAAACTCGAAAACTCGTAACGCCGACTCATCATCAGATGTTGTCATCGTCCATGCCTCTGCACCATATAGCAGGACGGGAATAATGAGTGACTTACAAGTAAGTGACTTGTATAGCGAGAGAAGACTTTACTTCTCAATTGGTCGATTCTCTTCGCACTTTTTTCGTTCTGTGAAATTATTTATTTACAATTTCTCAATTGGCAAATACTATTGAGAAGGGATACCACCTGTTTTAAACATTTGAACAAATTATTAAGTAAATACAATACAATTGGTGTAAAATGAAAGGTATTTGAGAAATCTTTAATGTCTGCAGAATATATAAGTATCCAACATGCTGTAATGATATGGCATATTTATTAATCGATAATAAATATAATCGCGTTGTCAAACTTTAAATAGGATAGTCAACTTTTTCCATTGTGAATTTGTTTGTCTATAGAGCACGTAAGTGGCGCAGCATGTCAGCTGCAGTGCAGCAAGTGGCACTCAACATAAGGCTTTGTGTCAAGTCTAAAAAGAGCGCGTTTATTATACTACATAGGCCTCGACTGTCACTGCGCATTACTTTGTGATTCTGGAAAGCAGCTCAAATTGTATTTGTATGACAATTAATTCCATTTGAAAGGCTGCCTCAACAATGCCTCCGACAACGACATTGCAGACAAATTAAGGAATATAAATTGTGGCGCGAGAAGATGCACGAAGAGCGCACCGGAACAGTGGCCCACGATGACATTTGGTATTGTCTTTAGCGCGAATAAGTCAATGAGCGAATCAGCCATTGTGTGGCATTAAAAATACAGTTATTGTATGTGCTTTCAGAACATTTTACAAAAGTAAACCTTTGAGTGGCTCATGTAGATCTAACGTTGAGTGTTTATAAATAAGTAATAATATCACAATTGGTTTCCAAATTGAATTAAGAACCCATTCAAGGCAACACGTTTCCTTAAACGTCTTTCGTCAGGCATAGAAGTCATTTCGCATTTGCCAAAGAGTCTTCACTCACTTTTAACATGTACCAAAAGACAAATAGCGCTTTTGCACATGCTGGTCGGTCTTAAGCCTGTCTACTCACTTCTTCGCTGGTGACGAACAGCCTGAGGTGAAATATCCTCCCACGTAGGGAAGGTTGTCCTTCTTTCTATGCGCGCCCATTTAACTTGGCCCATCAGCCAGCATTTAAAAGATGTTACAAGGTAAAAAGTTTTGCATGAATAAGCTCCGCAAACTCTCGCAACTGAGCATCGACAAAGAAAGAAACTTAGACATAAACTAAAATAAAACGCTAGAACAAAGTGATAAACGCAACAGAGAGGCATGGTGTACAAAATTTTAATTGCTTCAATGTAAACACAAAATCTCTGCTTACACTCTTCTCCTCCACATGCCTTACTTCGGCCATACAACAGGTACAGATAGGTGAAAACGTGTGTATATCTTTGAATATCTATTCAGCACAAAAACTTTAAGAATGTATATCTTTTATGCATGAGTGCATCACTGCTTGGTGTAAATATATTTTTTGTTGCATCACTGGGAGTTACGTATATAACTAGGAATGTGACGTCAATATAACCAAATATTGCAAATTCTAACGAAACCACCGAAAAAGACTCAGATAAAGTCCTACATTTTTAAGGACAACCTCCGTAAATTATAATAACAAGGACTATGATTTACGGGTATGCACCAGGAATATCAGGACTCTCTTGGAGAAGGTATCGAGCGCAATGCAAAGACGACTAGGGAAGGCTTATCGGCACGAGCAAGACTGACCCCCGGCGGTAGTGTCAACGTGATGATGATGATGATGCGTAATAATAATAATTACGGACACTCTAACACTGATATTGTAAGATATTTGGAGGAAAAAATTGTTGATCTGGCAACTCCTATCTGCCAAGAGGCAACATTTACTAGACAATTTTTTAATCTTACATAGCAGTTCTTAGCAGTACTAGACTGAACTGTTAACCTTAACTTAACATTACAGTAGTTCTTTGGCCGATGCTGAAATTTACGTCATGTTGCTCATAAAAAATATATCATACTCCGCGTTTTCATATCTATTCTTTTGCATTTGTTTTAGGTTAATGCCGAGACTATCTGATTTTATCTGTACTAATGATTTTTGTTATTCTAGCAACCTGTATGCCAAATATGTGCTTCAGTGTGTGAGTTACATACTTATTTATGAAATTTGTCATTCTTTTCGACAAGTTCTATTTATATGCTTTAAAATATCTCTTAATTTTAGTTATGTCATATGTAATGCTAGTCAGAGAACAAAAAATTCCACCCAAGCATGTATATGTATGTATATGTATTTGTAGATTTTTCAGTAAGAACACCGAATAAATTGGGAGAGAAAAGCACCCGGAAATTGTAATTAAAATCCCGAGTAAATGATATTAAAAAAAAAAAAATTATTTTTCTAAGTCGGTAGAACTGTCCCTAATTACTATGCCAAATATAAAATATAGTCGAGAAATCGTTGAAGACATGCCTCGTTCTGGACGGCCTTCTATCTCTTCAACTGATAAAAATATTAAAAAAGTAAAGGATATGCTGCTTGAAAATCGTCAGGCAATTGTTAGAAAAATAGCAAAAGTGGCTTTCAAATGATTTTGATGGATAGTTTGGGTTTGAAACGTGTTGTTACTCGACTTGTCTCGATAAAGCTGATTTGTTTTCAAAAATAATACCGCAAACAGGTCTCTTTGAACATGCGTGATCATGCTAATTCCGATCCCACATTCATGGAGAGCATTATAACAACCGAAGATACATGGGTTTATGAGTTTGACAAGCAAACAAGTAAACAGTCATCGGAATGAAGGAAAAAAAACCGGCTCGAAACCAAAAAAATAACACGTCAAAATCACACAAAAATCCAGGTGATGCACCAGCATCATGAATTTTTTCCGGAGGGATATTTGTGTGACAACATTATGCGATGATAACGCACCATCGCATCGAGCTTCGATTGTATCCGAATTTAAAGCCAAAAATGCAATGAATACAATTGATCACCACTGTATTCACCAGATTTGGCTCCGTATGATTTTTTTCGAAAAGAACAAAAATCGCGACAACATAAATATTGATTAATAATCAAATATTTTTCGTTTTATTTACAATTTTCGGATATCTTTTTATCACAATGTAAATAAAAAAACATGTAAGCAAGAGTGCAGTGGATCAAAATCTGGAACAAGGTTCCAGGGAGTTGCGATCAAATTTATACTAAATGGCTCCAAGTTCTTTGCAAAAATATTCAGAAAAGAGACGATTGCTAAATAATTTCGCTTATCCATCTTACTCGCCTGAGTTCGTTCTACATAAAATCATCAAATTTTCTGGTTTTTGAAACTCAGAAATCAATCAAGAAAAAATTAAGAAACTCAAAATACCAAACTAAACGGTTATGCTCTCTGATATTTTTGCTTTAACAAACTAAAATCAATAAATTCTTGGTTTTAGTTAAGTAATTGCAAACGAAATTTAAATATACCTATTTTCCAATAAAGAGAGAAATGCTGAGTAGATTAGGTGATGTCAGTAACCACACCCTTAACGTACATATGTATACTCGGTATATGTATGTACATATTTATGCAGCATTTAAGTTTACAGACATACCTTGTAAGGATGCAAAGTAGTAAATCTCAAACGCTACAAATGGAATTGCGAATGTGAGCAACTTCGGTACCACACTTTACTCTAAAATAGTTTCTGGCACTTATCCAATGATTTTCCAACAAATGTTTTGGACAAGCCGTTAGGCAACTACCTCGTAGGTTGCTGGGCGCTTGGCGACCGACCACTAATATTCCGGTGCTGTCTATTTGGGTAAGTATTATTATTACTACTATTATTATTTTTGGTTATGTGGTTGGGATGTGTGCTACTCTACTTCAACAACATTTAAGTTAGGAGGCAGATCGTTAAACTACTCTGTTCTATTTAAAAATTCATTAAGATTGAAAAATGGCGGCACTGGGCTTTTGCCCTTTTTGTCATTATAAGCGCCAATATTTACTTTTATAGAACTACATATGTAAGGTATATATGTGCATACATACTTATGATACATAGATAATAGTATAGTAAGTACTTACATATGTATATATGCATGTATTGTACATGGTTCCATTTTAGTAACCAAAGTTGCGGGCAAAGAAGCGAACAAACAAAATAATAGGAAAGTACTTGGATGCGAAATGGTTTGTTGGGGTCTATGACCGTTATGTGTCGCTGTGTCGCTTGTAATTGATTGTAGAATGCATAGTATTGGCACACAGCTCGGTTTTGCTCATTTTGTACCAGTGCACAGAATGTAAAGGTGAATATGACAACAGCTAGCAAACAAAATGGCAAACCAAAAGAACATACACTCCGACAGGATGTAAGCCGGTTAGGCATAATTTAAAGAAAATCAACACGAGTGCATTTTTCTTGTAAGAGTATCCATCTAGTATATGATTATTTTGGCTTAATTATGTGTGGTAAATTAAACCGCCTTATTGCATATACAGACACATATCTAACAATTAAGTTAGATAATGTGAAAAGTAAACATGTTGAGCTAGAGGTTCGGGATTTTGCCGTAACACAATATGGATCCATGGTCCGACAGATTGGAAACAAATTTGAACTATATTGTCTTCTAATTTTAAATTTACTTCTAGATAATTGGGTTTGATGTGAGCTTGCCAAGCGCTGGTCATCTAGCAACACTTTCGCAGTCTCAAGGGCCGAGATAAATTGTAAGAGGTCTAATGAGCTCTTCGTACTCTGGAAGTTTCGTTTTTGAATTGAAATAAATCACTCAAGCAGGCTTGAAATGCCACTTCAAGGGTATCATAGGGCTTGACTTTAGCTGATCAAATTTTCAAGGCGCAAAAGCCATATAACCTAATAACTCAGAATAAGATTAAAAATCTAGTTTCGTTTCAACAAATCTTAGTGTGAATCGAACAACTAACGGGCATAAAACAAACACAATCGAGTTGGGTTAGAATAGCAAGCTTAATGAAGTATTCACGTAATCGCTCGAATTGAATTCAACAACTATTAGATTTTTTGGTGTTTTTGTATATTAGACTACAATCTTCACACATGTAAGTTCGATTTTCTAACAAATAAAAAAAAACTAGCTTAAGCATATTACAAATAAGCTCCATTGTAGCGTTTATTACACAAAAAGGTCATATTATAGTAGCACTGCATACACATGACATTCGACCTTTGGTCGCGCCAATTTTACATCACAAGATAAAGTATATAGTATTATTCCTATGAAATCTTAATAAGATTCAAATTCAAAACTTGGACTTTTCAATACTATAAATAAATTTAAATTATATATGTATTTGGGCACTGCCTTACCTGAACTTGGAACATGGTCACTGAATCATCTAGCATTTGTATGCGAACGGTTAACTTCTTGCCACCGCGATGTCTTGGTGTGGATGGTGTGCCATCGACTCCAGATGGTGTGCTCAACGAGTGAGTCATGCGTCCACCCGGCACTCCCATACCATCCACACCGCTAACACCAACACCACCGCCGCTTATGCCGCCATCTCGACTCGCTGTACCCATATCGGCCAATGACATTTTGTAGACCAGAATTTTTATAAATTTTCAATACTCGCCGGTTCAATCACTTTTAATACAATTACTAATTGTACTACAAAACTATATCATTTAAGAGACTTTTCAACTTTTTGCACACTTTACTTTTGATTTCTTTTGCTGCTTATGGCTTTTATCGAACTAATTAGTTTGGAATTAATCTAATCGAGTTCGGTCCCTATACAATTACTATATTTGCGTTCAATAACTTATTTTACTCACACAGCTATTAAGTATATATAGACAAACCGAAATTTAATCTTTCCTATCGTTAATATTAAATTTAAAATGTTAATTTACAATCATTAGCCTACGTATTGCACCGTTAGTTCACATCAGGTTCTTCGTATTTCCGCTTTTGCGTTGCTTCATTGTCGAAATAAATCGATTTGCTTTTGTTTTTATTTGTTTTAACTGTATTTATGTAATTTGGAATGAATTTGGGCGTCTTTCGAATTCGATTGGAGTTGATGAGCAGGTGCGTTTCAGGTTGTTTAATAAGTCAAGCCTTGTGCTTGTGAATTTGTGTCGATTTTGGAAGTTTAGCGCTGGAACTTTGCTTCGCAGTTAATTTTGTTTTAAAATTTCTTAGAACAAAGTTAAAACCGATGTACTTGAAACAACTGATTTATTTTTTCGTTGTAAATCGATCTTTTATTTTTGAGAAGAGTTATTTTAATTATCGGCCCATGATTAACTTTAGTATTTACATTGTTTCGATTTGCGGGATCTTTGACGTTGTTGTGTGACTCTGGTTAATCCTCATGTCTGCATAAATGGGATAACATAAAGCCTGCAAATATAAATTAAATATTTTATAAGTATCGATAAATGTAATAAAACTAAAGTTGAAGTATATATGTATATATATGTACATATATATACAGTATATTTATTTACTGTGGCTTTTTATCATTTGGATTATCTATTTCTCTTAAAAATTGGTTTTTATTGCATTTCCATTACTTTTTCGATAAATCCGGGCAATGTAGCGAAAATTTCGGAACAAATTTTTGATTGAGTTCCCCAATGTTCTGACAATAATCATCGATGCTTTGCTTTTCGAAAAACACCATAAAAAATCAGGTGTGTTAAAATGTGACTAACCAATTAATGGCACCTCTTTTTGACATAATTTGAATCGGTCGTCCATTTTTTTACAATGCTTATAAACTACTTCGGAGAACGAGGCAATTCATGGCAGCATATTTAACCACGCATTTTCCGCAACTCGTTCTATAGATTTTTTTAAATAAAAATTAATATATTCGTTTTAATAATGTTTTAAAACTATAACCGAAAGTTTTACTTTACAATGCTTATCTCCTAAATTAACTTAATACGCAATTGTTTAAGTCCATAAATATTTATCTGTATATATAATCTATATACATTTCTTCATTTTTCTTCGGCTTTCTAAAGACAACCCAAATTTGGTATGAAAATGTCACGAAGCCTTTGTATATTTTGGAGTTGCTCAAACAAGTCTGAGAATTTTAAAATGCATCAACTACATCCAACTACACCGACACAGTAAACAACATTATTTCTCTGCCAATGCAGAATGTAGTATAAACACGAGTCTATACCATCTTTGTGAAGTAGCTTTGCTTTATGTATGTAAGTACATATGTACATAATACATAAAAACAGTAAACGTGTGGCACATTTGACACTACTACTAGTTTTACTCCAATTTGTGACCAAGCCCAGCGCAACGTATTAGCGAAACGCGACTGTTAAACTCTTAAACTCATAGTCTTTCTGTCAAACTCACTCCATTAAAACTAACAGGTCGAAACTTCCGTAATTTCTATTTCTATGATTCTCGCTGTGAACACCTTTGGTAAGATTGATTTTGATGAGGGCTTTTTATATGAAAATAAAAGATTTTTGAGATAACTTGCCGGTAACCAAACAAAACTCGATTAATTTTTGCATTCTTCACTGCTGAGCTTCGAAATCGCGCACCAACTTATTCAGCTCAGCCGCCGCGGCCATCCTTCATATGTGATTATTTATAAAATATTATAGAAATGTGAACCATCACCAGTTTGCCAACTTCGCAATCGAACCAAACCAGCGACTTCCATCTTGGGAAGTCAGCGTTTGATGACAGGTTACCCTTCACTTCCTGCCGCAGTTGACGAGTTGGTCGGCAAGCAGCATCTAGCATATAAAACTCCTACTCAGCAGTCTCAATGTAGCCTGATAAATATGTTTTTAGCGTATTCATCACCGATAGTGCATTCGAATACATACATAAATAAAAGAAACAGTGCTCGTGTATCTGTGGAGAGTTTACGAAAGGGTGAAAATCAGTGGTCACAGCACATTTGCGATTATTAATAGAAATTAGTACACGACACAGCATAACAGAATTCTTCTTTATGTACTTCTTTAAATTCCACACAAAAAATCCAAAATACATACACACATGTAGCCTGAATATGATAACTTTATGAGGTTCCAACAATTCACACTGCATTTACTTATGTATTCTCTGGCGCTGCAGCTGTGCAGGATGTCCAATGCAACTGCAAGTGCCAAAACAGACTCAACTTGCGCGTCACTTATGGATATAAACAGATTAACATTGATATAAAGACCTGCGTCAAAAGAAAATATAACGGAATTGCTGTTGACTCTCGACGCTTAGAAATTTCTCCAATAAAAATTATTCATTAATACCGAGAATAAATTTTCCAAGATCAAGTGGGTTGAATCGGTCCAATACTTTCCTTAGCCCCCATATACTTAATATAACAATTTTCGAACTTCCGGGTGACTTTGTACCGTATATACCGGCCAATAGGTGAGCTGTTCCAATGAAAATAGGAGAGCGCGGTTCGCTCATAACAGTGTAACTTTGTGCCTAAAATAGATAAATTTTAGCTAAAACTTGGCCTAGCTCCTTTGTAACTGATATCAGGATTTTCATACATCCGGCTGACTTCACTCTATATACGAGGTGTGTTCAAAAAGTATCGCGAATTTTGAATTTTCGCGGGTTACGTATATTCGAATTTCGAATTTTTTGTGGCGTTATGTTGGTACTCATGTCTCTCACTTATGCCGACAAGCTCAGCCATTTTGAATGTTCATTAAATTGTTGACAGCTGCTTTGCTTGCACGTGTTTTGGATCGTCTTCGATTTTTACCTATCAAAAAAATTGCACCACGATAACGCCCCTGCTCACACATCGTTGCTTGTGCGCGACTTTTTGGCCAAAAACAACACACTAATGATGCCGCAGCCACCGTATTCCCCAGATCTGGCCCCCTGTGACTTTTTCTTGTTCCCTAAACTGAAGAGGCCCATGAAAGGACGACGTTACGCTTCTCTTGACGAGATAAAGACGGCATTGAAGGAGGAAAAAGATTTTTTGAAGTGCTTCGAAGATTGGAAAAACCGTTGGCACAAGTGTATAATATCTCATGGGGATTACTTTGAAGGGGACAAAATAGATATTCATGAATAAATAAATAATTTTTGAAAAAACACAAAATTCGCGATACTTTTTGAACACACCTCGTATAGTAGTTGGTTTTTTAGTATTTGGTATTTTAATAGTATGCGGTTTTGGAAAAAAATAGCTGCAATCGGGCCGATGCTACCCTTATACACTACATATAATGATTTTTGTTTTTCCGATCCTCTGGTTGACGTTTTACACCTTAAAGTACTTCCCTGGCTTCGATTCTTGTAAGTTCTTCTTTACTGGCGTAGACACTGCTTATGCGATTATAACCGAGTCCACAATAGCGCCCCAGTAGTTTCTTCTTTTCACAACGTGGCGCCAATTGGATATTCCAAGCGTAGGCAGGTCCTTCTTCACCTGGTCCTTCCAACGGAGTGGAGATCTTCCTCTACTTCCCCCGTCTGGTATCCTGTCGAATACTTGCAGAGCTGGATTGTTTTCGTCCATACGTACGACATAACCTAGCCAGTGTATCCGCTCTCTTAATTCGCTGAACTATGTCAATGTCGTCGTATATCCTACTCAGTCCAAAGTAGCACCTGTTGGCAAGAGGTTGTGTTGGATTTCGAGCCTAGCATTGTTATAGCTGTGTTCCAAGATAGACGAAATTCAAAGTTATGACTGTCGACAGTCACGTGAGAGTCTAGTCGCGAATGCGACGACTGTTTGGTTGATGACAGGAGATATTTTGTCTTGCCCTCGTTCACTGCCAGACCCATTTACTTTGCTTCCTTGTCCCGTCTGGAGAAAGCGGAACTAACGGCGCGGGTCTTGTGGCAAATGATATCAATATCATTGGCATAAGCCAGCAGTTGTACACTCTTATATAAGAACCTGCTAGTTTTGCAGCTCAAACTATTTTCAGCAGCAGATTGAAGAAGTTGAACGACAGGGAGTCACCTTGTCTGAAACCTCGTTTGGTATCGAACAGGTCGGAGAGATCCTCCCCGATCCTGACAGAGCTTTTGGTATTGCTCAACGTATTATTATTGCAAGTTGCACTCGATCTTAGTCCTAGTTAATTATGCTTTAAAGTTAAAATTGTCAGCTTATTGTAAATTTATGTACTTTCTCTATATTTTCTGGTCTAATTTTCCCAACTACAAGGTATGTTCCAAAGTAAACAGGACTTTTTGAATTTAGCGCCCCCTGGTGGCCTCATCTATGTATATATCGACTGGTGCGCTAGAATCTGCTATCTTTATTGATTGTCCAGTGAGAATTTCATGACATTTCATCGATTGAAAGTGAAGATATTGCATTTTAAATGTCAATATGTTTGTGTTATAGTTGCGAAAATGAGCTTCGAACAAAAAGCCAACATTAAATTTTGTTTTAACACGTTCCCTGTCCAATGTATCACATGTGATACAAAATTATTTTCTTGTACCATGTGTACAGCGTCCATGTATCATATATGATACATATGATATATGATATCCCTGTCCCCATACAAAAATTAATTTTTAACGGTACACGTGCAACACTTATTTTTGAAATTATATTGCTGTAGGCATTTTTAGAGGTTATCGATGTATTTTTGAACTATCCCACACATTTTGACAGCGATATAACGGTAAAAAAAATTTGTATCAGCTATGATACACGAATGTGTCTCTACGAAGTTGAATTGCATACGCTCTAATAAGTGTTGAACGTGTAGCGTTAAAAATTAATTTTTGTATGGGGACAGGGAACGTGTTAAAATTGCTAAAACTTTTACCGAAACGATTCAATTGATGAAACAAGCTTAGTTTTTCAACGTTTTCAAAGGGGTCGTGAGGACATAAATGTCGATCAACATGTGGACCATTCAAAATCCGTGATCAATGGAAATTCCAGCGAAACTGTGCGTGAATTCATCAAAAATCAGCCGAAATCATCATTGAAATTCATGGAAATGGAATCGATCATCTCAAAAATATCGATTTATCGCATTTTGACCGAACATTTGGACTTACGAAAAGTGTGTGCACGGTTTGTTCCGCACAAATTGATTGACAACCAAAAATTGCTCAGAATCCAACATTCGAAGGACGATTATTTGGCCAAAAATCACATTTTAACCCTTAACCACTCCTCGTATTCACCTGATATGGCTCCGTGCGACTTCTTCCTTTTCGGAAAAATGTATTTGCTCGTGAAAGGAAAGCGTTATGCAGACGTAGAGGGCCGCAAAAGGCTTGCACCAGCATACTAGCGGCCATACCGGCCAACGAGCTAAAACACTCGTTGGACATGCTTTTGGACCGTGCAAAAAGCTGTATTGAAGCAGAAGGAGACTATTTTGAAAAAAATAAATTGATTTAAATATTTTGTGTTTTTTTTTAAGTCCTGTTTACTTTGGAACGCACCTTGTAATAACGATTTTGACGAAATTTTTCAACGATTGTTTTTGTTACATTTTATCGTGGTTTCACTGTATGTCTTATTTACATAGCAGAAGAAAACACCACAGATATGTACGAACATCAATAAAATTTAAGAAGGCAAGGAAAAAATAAAGAATAACAAACCATATTTCAAAAGAAAGACTGCATTATGCCAACGAGAAGCAAATATCTTTTAATACATTAAAGCTGTGTGGAAGCGTTCGAACAAAATAAACCACATATACAAAAGAAAACAAATCGCTTTGGCTACTGTGTGTTTATCTTATGTACAGTGCGCGACAAAATGTTTACACAGATAAATGAAATTCCTAAATAACGTGAGCCAAACCAGATAAAAGTTGGTAAATCGTGTGATCATCTCTAAATACATACATATATTTGTCAAAATATGTTAAAGTGGCTTAAGACAAATTTTATTCTTCTGGGCAACTCCGTGTATCGTTTACAAACAGCTTTTCTGGCTTGGTAACTTGACAGGGATAAACCAAATTGTCTAATAATCTTCGGTTAATAAATAATATGAAAATTAAAAAAGGTTGCATAATCATAACCATATACAAATTAAATAATGACTTTTGTGTTTTGTTTTACCAAATATTTTACAACGTGTGTAGCAGGTGCGGTATGTTTGCTTTAGTTTTACACTGTATACTCCCCACCACAACCGGGCAATTACGGCTGCGAAGTTCATGAACCCGAACTGAAGATGTTTATAAACTGCAACGCAGCCAATCATTTGTGTTTATTTATTATATCAAACAGATGTACTGAATTGGGTGAGCGCGATTCCACAATTATTCCTCAGTATTCAATGTTTTTCGTCTTTTTCGTAATTTCAAACAATTATTCGGCCTTTTTTGGTCTTATACAAAAATACTTACATGCTTATGAATGTATGTATTTTAAATCTGAAATGTATTATTTGAAAGATTTTTGATACAATTGTTTTTATTTGTAAGAAAGTGTAGCAATAGCTGGTTCACAACTTGGAAAGTGGTGAATAAAACAAACAACTAGCATAAATTACATAGGCTCCATAAATTTTTTGCCAGTGAGCAAGGTAGCAGACAAGTGGCGAATGGCGAATGGCAAACAACTTGTAAACGAATTTAAAATTACCATCTGGTTAGAAGATTATAGTTCCAATGTTTGTATAGCTTGTCTTAAAAATTTAAGAATACATAGTAAAATTTTTGAAAAAAAATATGTTACTTGCGCTCTAATGCTAAAAAATAAAAGGTTCTCCACTGCGGCAATAACTCCGGATGAAGCCCAGAAGATATTATCCGTACAGTACTTCGGTCGAAAAAATTTGAGAAATGGCGGCATTTTTTTTTTTAATTGCATTTTACGCAAACTTTTGTTCTTTTTAGTCGGAAACACAGAAAAAATCTGATACCGTTCAGATCATATTTAATCCAAGTAAGCTTTCAGTATATTATCTTTAAAAGTATAAACCATCGAAAAATGCATTATTTCTTTTCTTGGAACATTTAAATAAATCATATGCAGTTTTTTTTGACTCATATACATACATATACAATAGTATGGCAGGTCCGAAATATTTTACAAATTATGCGAATGATGATTAATTTTAAGCTGGAATAAATAAATTTCTATGATTTCTGATACTTGGTACCTGTGAAAGGTATTATAGCTGCAATGCGGCTAAAGTAACATTTTTCCTTGTTTCCGCTTACTTTTTCTAGGTGTGAAATTTTGGTTCTCATTAAAAACTAATCAGCAAGGTATTTATTGATCAAAATAAAGCAATCACTTGAACAAATAGTCAACTGGCCGGAAACGTTTACATATCTATGCATAAGTAAAAAACAATATGACATCAGACATACATACATACATTATATGTATGTATATATTTTGTTACAAAACTCTATCAGTTATTAAAAAGCAGACGGTATATTTGTGTTTGTTGATGCATACATACATTCATACATACATATGTACATATGTAGTACTAATATGAGTATGTACGTCCGCCTATACGAAATCATTTTCATAGCTACTAGAAAATGTGGGAGTTCTCGTTTATTTCCAAAAACGTTAACGCACTAAAACTATGGAAACAAAGCCAAATACAAAAGCTACGAAAAGAAGTAAGAGCGGTTACCGTTGGGATTCACTAGCGAACGAGTTCGAATGATTTGTGGGCGTTGAATCCATTTTATATTAATCGTTTCACAAATATCTGTGGCCCAGTATCTCGGGAAACTACATATCTCTAATGGGCAGATGCAAATTTGTAGTGAAATGACGTGTAAGATTATGATAAAGGATTTCCTTGTTAGCCAATTCATTTCATGGAATTCAAATTTTGTACAGGTTAAAAGCGAAATCAAATCGGTTGTTACATATACTTAAAGTAAATTTTGTTGCACAGTTGTATTCTCGAGATACGTACGGACTTTACAATATTTTTTATATTTACATAGATAAGTATATCGGTCATTGATTACATTAATTTTATGGAAGATACCGCAACCGTAAGCTAAACACCCAAGCATAATAGAGCTTCCGATTTGTACGAACACATTAGCAGCCGCAATTGAATAAATATTCAGGTATCTTTATGAAACTTGGAATACAGGTTTCTTAGTACAAAAAAAAAATACGAGTTCGTAAGTGAGCATGATCGGACCACTGCCACGCCCACAATTTAAAATACCATTTGATTCTTTCTCTTTCCAATACACAAATTAGCAAGTTTTAGGCAGCAATTGATATAACGGCCTAAAACTTTGCGCTAATAATTCCTTATGATCAAAAATTGTCCAAGTCCAACCAAAGCTTTTCAACACCCTAGGTACAGAACATGTGGACCTCAGTATCTCTAATTGACTTTTGACCGAAAATATCGACCAAAGTGTAACAATGGACATTCTGACAGAATGTATTCCTGATTATAGTAATTCTGTATATCAAAAATTACTTGAATCGGGTCAATACTTCCCTGAGCCCCCATATACATAATACACAGATTTTCGAACTTCCAGATGACTTTATGCTGAATATATAATCGACCAATATTTGAGTTATCTCATTGAAATCAAGAAAAAACGTTAACTTCGGCTGGACCGAAGCTAATGTACCCTTCACAGGTGCATTTCTTTTAGTAAATATGTGCCCAATTGGAAGCTGTATGCTATAGTAATCCGATTTGAACAATTTTTTCGGAGATTATGTTATTACCTTTGTCCAAATCCATGTCAAATTTTGTGAAGATACATTGCCAAATGTGAAAGCTTTTCCATACAAGAACTTGTTTCCGATCTTTCAGTTTGTATGGCAGCTATATGTTATAACGGTCCGATATCGGCAGTTCCGACAAATGAGCAGCTTCTTAAAGAGAAAATGACGTTTACAAAATTTCAAAACGATATCTTAAAAACTGAGGGACTAGTTCGTATGTATACAGATAGACGGACAGACAGACGGACATGACTGAATCGATTCAGCTCGACATACTGATCATTTATACTCGTATATATACTTTATAGAGTCTCTGACGCTTCCTTCTGGGTGTTACAAACTTCATGACAAACTTAATATACCCTGTTTAGGGTATAATTACAGAACATATTTTACTTATAACAGTATATCATTGTACCTAAAATAGGTAAAATTGGGCGAAAATTTGGCCTAGCCCCCATATAAACATTACCAGGATTTTCGAACATTTGCATAAAGAGCATTTCGAAATTTGCCCTATATGATTGGTGATTGTATATGAAGTGCAACGCAACGAACATTATTTAATATGTGACATGATAATACAACTCCCACATACTCCATATAACAATTTTTAAGGTTTTTCTCACAAACCTTATGGTGAATATGTCGGACAGTGTATGATTATATGTACATATATAATTGCTAGGAATCCGATCCTCTGGTTGACGTTTTACATCTTAAGATATTTCCCTGACTTTGATTCTTCCAAGTTGTAAGAGTATAAAATGTTCGGTTGCACCCAAACTTAGCCCTTTCCTACTTGTTAAATTTAAAATACATATTTAATTTAAAATATTGGAATCCAAAAGTATCCATATAAGTATGTATGTCTTTGACTATGTTAAGGATTTGTGTACTCTCAAATTAATTTACACCCCAGCGACAAACTATACTGAAACTTATCGGCAATTAGGTTTAGTTAGAACAACAGATAAAAATGTAAATAACGGTGGCTATTTATTTGAATGAGCTAAGAAACTATAATTTCCATATAAGACCATATTATTTGAGCATTGATGTAATCCATGTCATAGTTAATCATTTATGCAAAGTCAGTTTATAATTAAACAACAAAAATATTAACTTCGGTTGCACCGAAGCTAGAATACCCTTCACAAGTAAAGAACTTCCATAAAAGATCAGAATTTTGATCGGTCAGTTTATGTGTCAGCTGTATGACAATAGTGATTCGATCGGAAAAAATTTATTCCGAGATTTTAACCTTGATTCTGACAATTCTCTATGCCGAATCTTGTGCCGAAATCTTCACCTAATCATTCGGTTCGTATGGCAGCTATATGCTATAGTGGTCCGATATTGGCGATTTCAACAAATGAATAGCTTCTTGGAGAGAAAAGGAAGTACGCAGAATTTTAGATCGATATCTTAAATATTAAAATGAATGAACAGCATTCGGCCGCGCCGGGTCGATCCAACACCGAAATATCCTTACTACTTAGTCCCTTTGCGTTGAACTCCTTTCCATTAACTTTTTCGAATTTTTGTTCCGGTGGCGTTAATACATATATAACTTTATATGCTTAACTGTTTTAAATAAAGTTGAGGCCTGTATGTACATACATGTAATGCATTATTGCATAAGAATAATAAGGGACATGCCTTCAACTAAAATGTCCACAAATTTTACGTGCCTTCTATTACGACTACTCTCCTTTTCTCAAGCATGTAAGTGATTTGGAAATTTGTACTTATGGTAGCATATACATATGTGCATATGTATACACATACATAAATATTACATAATAATAGTGTTAGGTTCATTACTGAATATTGAATGCAGCACACCACTAAATTTATTTCTCCACTCAATACTCAATAGTTGGTTGATAACATTTGAACTTAGCGAGTGGGTCGCAAGATGCCTGCGCTATGGACTACATACGAGTAAGTACGTATGAGCTAGCTTAATGAACTGTAAGTCAAGAAAACTAATGTGAAAACACAAACTAATCAAAGCTGGCGACTGCGTTGAAAATCAACGATTACACATACATACATACATATGTAAATGCATCGCTGCACAATATGATAGAAATGTCATTTGTTGTTATGTACTTATGTATGTATGTATGTATTTGACACTTACATGGTGTAGACAGTGACATCCTACATTTGTATCACAGAAATTATACTCAAGAAATGTATAGCTTGCAATTGTTTTCAGTGCAAAACGATAAAGTTATGCATTTAAGTGATTATTTCCATATTGTTAATTGAAGTTAACGAATTGCTATCAGTACTTTAAATTGCTGTGAATTACTTGTTGGTATGCATTCATTTTGCAAAAAAACGTCAAAAACCTGCTACTCTGTTATTTGATAAAATTCACGATATTTTTAATGTATTTAATATATAATTTGAATATCACCTGTATAATAAGCTATATTACATATGTAAATTGCATTCTATATTTTTATTCTTACATTTCTACATCTGTGTAGATAAGTTTTCATTATATAATGTCTACTTCAGTTTGAGCAAGAAAGGAAATTATTTGATGTTATCTATGGTTTTCTAAAAACTTTCCAAGTTTAATTCACAATAGTTAGATCAGGGGTTCAACGAAGGCGATTAGTTCATCTGTCTGATTAAATTCAAAGTAATGCTTTTGCTTCAGAGATATTGGGATGCAATTTGATACACAGGTGACTCAAAAAATAAACTTGAAAAAATTGCGAGTAGAACAAACAGTCATCGGTGTTAATATAATATATGTATAGTAAAAATTCGCGACAAAGAATCTTAATTACTTATTCCTTTCTGTTTGCATTCGAATAACTGTTTACATTTCAAACGGTATTCAGCTTAATCTTCAAGCAGAGGATCAATTTTTTGGAATTTATTTACATACACACTATTGGGTAGTCGAAAAAGTATTTTCATATTTTGTCAATAAATGTCGTTGTAGTTTATATCTCCAGGGCTACCAATCACATTGTGTCATACGATATAGTGTTGGAAAGGTGAGATTTTAAGCTTTTAACTGAATAATTACTTTGGGGAAGTTAAAAAAAAGTTACAGCTGTTCAAAAATGAGTGAAAATAATGAAGAAAATCGATATATGTATTTCGAAATTTTTGTATAAAAAAGGGGAAAAGATTCCACGCAAGCCACCAATGAAATTTGTGAAATTTACGGAGACGATACTGTATCAGTTCGTGTAGCACAAAAATGGTTCGATCGCTTCCGTTCTGAAAATTTCGATGTGAAAGATGCACCTCGCCCTGGTCGACATAACCATGACATCTCTAAGGAGCTTAACATTCATCATCAAACGGATTTGGACCATTTTAAAAAATACTGGCTACAAAAAGCAGCTCAATGTTTCATACTTCATTAATTGTCTGTGAAAAATTTAATAAACCGAATTAACATCTGCGATTCTTTGCTAAAACGAAATGAAATCGTACCATTTCTGACGCGAATGGTAACAGGAGAGGAAAAGTGGATCAAGTACGACAATAATGTGTGAAAAACATCTGGGATCGACGCCTCGAAAGGCTATGCTGAGTGTTTGGTGGGATTGGAAAGGAATAATCCACTATGACTTGTTCCAGTATGGTCGCACGATTGATTCTATATTTTACTGTCTGATGAGATTGAAGCAAGTAATCGAAAAAAGCCAGAACTGATCAACAGAAAGGGATTCGTCTCCCATCAGGACAACGCTAGACCATACACATCTTTGATGACTCGGCAAAAACTGGGACAGCTTGGCTGGGAAGTTTTGATGCACCCACCATATAGCCCTGACCTTGCACCATCGGACTACAGTTTGTTTTGGTCAATGAAGAACTCCCTTAATGGAGTAAAATTGGCTTCAAGAGAAGCCTGTGAAAGAAACCAGAAAAGCTTTACACTGAAAGAATAATGTCTATAGCAGAAAAATGGCAAAAAGCGGTCGACCAAAATGTTACATATTTGGTTCATTAAAGTTCATGATAAATATAAAAAAAAGTTGAAGTTTGATTAGAAATAAAGACTTTTTCGACTACCAAATATGTACTACATTGTTCGACAATTATAATAATTTACAATTAGAATTTTTCGGATTTTTAAAACGAAATGCGTGAAAGATAAAATAACTTATATACATAACTATATACTTCTAATTTAAGCTTGTCTTTTTGCTTACATTTAGAATAGATAAAAAATTTTGACTAACAGTAGCCAACCGCACAAATCCATTACGCTTACTATTGAGTGTAATGAAAGGAAAATCAATTTGTGTCATTTGTCACTGCTTTGTCACTGAACGTGAGTCGTCTGTGGCGGAGGCGGATAACAGGTTCGTTCATTCACTGAATTCATGTTTGCAAGCAAATTATTTGGGTATGCATAAGAACCGTGTTGATAAATGCATTAGCTTTTAATCACTCACGATCCACAATTCCTTACTTCAAAATGTTTCAAAACTGCTTGGCATCGTCGGGGCTAGCTCTCTACTAATTTCTGTCTCCTAGTTTATGGAATTGTATACAATGCCTCCTTGACTACAATACAAAGGCTTTCAGCATTTCTTCCCGCTCAATGAGAGTGTAAATAGACATTCAAGTGCACAAATATTTACGTAAATTACGTTTATTTGATAGCTAAACGACAACAGCTTACTGAATTCTCAAAGCTATAGATAAATCTATAAATTACGAACCGACAACACAGCGGACCTACAATATCACCTCTATTATCACTTATGAATAATATTGCCATATTGGTATAAAATGTTTGTTTCAACCGTGTATGAAAAGTGTAATTTTATATTCCATTTTTCTATCATAGTCATTTTTTTATTTTATACTCTCGCAACAAAGTTGCTAAAGAGAGTATTATAGTTTTGTTCACATAACGGTTGTTTGTAAGTCCTAAAACTAAAAGAGTCAGATATAGGGTTATATATACCAAAGTGATCAGGGTGACGAGTAGAGTTGAAATCCGGATGTCTGTCTGTCCGTCCGTCCGTCCGTCCGTGCAAGTTGTAACTTGAGTAAAAATTGAGATATCATGATGAAACTTGGTACATGTATTTCTTGGCTCCATAAGAAAGTTAAGTTCGAAGATGGGCAAAATCGGCCCACTGCCACGCCCACAAAATGGTGAAAACCGAAAACCTATAAAGTGTCATAACTAAGCCATAAATAAAGATATTAAAGTGAAATTTGGCACAAAGGATCGCATTAGGGAGGGGCATATTTGAACGTAATTTTTTGGAAAAGTGGTCGTGGCCCCGCCCCCTACTAAGTTTTTTGTACATATCTCGGAAACTACTATAGCTATGTCAACCAAACTCTATAGAGTCGTTTCCTTCATGCATTTCCATATACAGTTCAAAAATGGAAGATAATAACCACGCCCACCACCCATACAAAGGTTATGTTCAAAATCACTAAAAGTGCGTTAACCGACTAACAAAAAACGTCAGAAACACTAAATTTTACAGAAGAAATAGCAGAAGGAAGCTGCACCCAGATTTTTTTTTTTTAATTGAAGATGGGCGCGGCGTCGCCCACTTATGGACCAAAAACCATATCTCAGGAACTACTAATCTAATTAATTTTATAGCAAAATAAAAAAATATGTAAATGACGGATAATGAAATCTCGATTATCAAACTTAGCCCTTCCTTACTTGTTTCTTCTAGGTCTATGATGCGAAAATAAAAACAAATTATTTTTTTTTTAAATGAACTGCTGATTGGTCTTTCAGAATTATTAAACTTTTGTAGAAACTCTGACGCAAAATTATTCTAATGGCAACGCTTTTCGTCATTTAGTTCATAGCTAAGTGCATTCTTACTTCTTATTTACCTTCTTTGACGTCACAAACGGCATTTTTATTTAGTCATTTACATCTTACAAGTGCACACATACATACACACACAATGTACTTGTGCACTTTTGAGAACACAAAACTGAAAAGGCGAAGGTAAACTGTGGCGTTGTAGAGGATATCCAAAGTGCTTGTTTGAAATGAAAATATCAATTGAAGCCGTCACGTGCATTATTATACCTTCAGCATTATATTGTTATACGCGAACTAGTGCCTCAGTTTTTGAGATATCGTCCGAAATTTTGTTTCAAGAAGCTGCATATGTATGTACATATGTGCGAACCGCCGCTATCAGCCCACTATAGCATGTAGCTATCATACAAACTGAACGATCAAGCTCAAGTTCTTGTATGGAAACTTTTTTTATTTGTGAATGTTATTATAGCTTCGGTGCATCCGAAGTTAGCGTTTTTATCTTGGTGTACATAATATTTGGATTATATGATACTCAGTTAATATGGATATATTATAAAAGTTATTTATTTTTAAAATTTGAGGTTTATCCGTTACTATGGTCCAAAAATAGTGAAACTTTTTAATTTACATTTCGACCGAAAAGCCATTCGTATTTTTGTCGAGTTTTGTATGATTGTCAGTGACATTTGTCACATCAAAATAATCACTAGTGTTTAGTATACGCTTGTCTTTATGAACTACATAAAATGCATTCAGCGATTTTTACGATGAATGAAATTATTCAACAAAGAAGAACATTAAATTTTGTGTGAAAATCAAATTTCTGGTGTTGCAATGTTCATTATGTTGGAAAAGGCCTTCGGTGATTCGAACAAGTGTTATTGATTGGTACAAATAATTCAGAGGGTCCAAAACGCGTTGACGATGAACTAGTTCATTACGGCTATCAATATAAACTGATGATCAGCACGTCAATACGAAAAAGGAATTGGTGCTTAAGCATTGAGTCAGAGATCTTGCTGGCATAGTTAGAATATCGAAAGGATCAATAAAAACTATTTAGAAAGATTAATTGGGTCTAAGAGAAGTGAAACACCATCGTGAAACAATGCTTTCCGATTACCAGGATGAATTTATGCTTACGACCCGGACCGAAAATGGTTTTTTCGATTATCGAGGTGTGATGCACCGAATTCCTTCAGACCGGCCAAACTGTCAACAAGTAATACTATTTGCGTCAAATTCAAAATTGGCTTTAACAACTGTTTCGAGGATTGGAAAACCTATCAAAGGGAATTACTTTGAGGGGGACGACATAGATTTTAAAGAATAAATTAAGAATCATATAATTATGAACAATGTCTAACTATTTTTTTGCTCATTGTCGAACATGGGCTCGACAAGTCGGTAATACTGATACAAGTCCGACAAATACGGTTGCGCTTATTGTAATTTCATATATATAAAATATGTACTTATACGTTTAACAAAAATTAAATTTTCGCCTCCACCGCGATAAAGGAATTTCAAATCTGATAAGAAACAAGTACAAGGGACCAGTAAACAACTGTACATTGTTCGAGTTATACGCACATACATATTATATATATTTAAAACTCCCACATTTGTAATCATATTATATACAAATAAAGAGTCTAATAATAGATAGTAATGTATGTCAGTAAATAAGAATTAAAAAACTCGGAAAAGGGAGAAGTTACATCGAACTTAAAAGCAAAACAAAAAAAGCAAGAGAAATCGAAAATTACTTAACATCATTTGTTGTAAAAACATCCAAAATCTAAAAAAAGATAGTCGAAAAAGCATTAATCAACTGAACTCTAATAGGAAAACTCATACATACATATGATCATAAATGACCCGGACTGGTCCATATAAACTAAGTGCGCAAATCGAATCGATACAAATATTTTCAACTAGATTGGTACAACCTTCTTTGAATTGGTGTAAAGTTTTGCAAATAGGCATATTTTTACGGCGATAACAAACATTTTTATTATAATGAAAATGTAGTTTCTTTAGTTAGTCCGGGTTCAATTTGAAAAGTACATACCCTTTTGAACGTGTTTAAAAGGAAACCCCTCCCTAAATCACAATTGATTTATAATTTGTAGCGTATTAAAAAGAAATTTGCACTTAAAGATACGTATTTTTATTGAACATGACAATGGGGCAATAAACTAGTGGTGACACAGTTTAGTCATTTAGCCACTTTTCCAGCATCACTTTAACCTTGCTTGAAAAGCTTCAATCACTTTACTTATTGATTTAATCGTATTCTAGTTACTCTTACAAGAGACTACAAGTACCTTTTATATTTGACTGCATATGTACAGCTATCTTCACATTAATAGCAGTACAAGAAGGAATATTCTTCAGTGCAAAAAAAGTATCTATTTGTAACAGCAATTTCACTAAAAGTTGTACTTTTATATATAAAGATGTTTTCTTATACCTCGACAATGATGTCAAGTTGCCCATAATAAAAAAAAACAACTTAAAATATAATCGGAAATTCGTTGAATTAGTTAGAGGTTAGGCTCACTCAACAAATCTTAAAGATTGCTGTGAGCATTTATAGTTATAATTAGATTCACAGTGGAGTGGTGTCAGGGGAGATTCAGTATCATTTTTAAAAGTTTATTTTGCATCAAGGTGTATTAACTTGATGAATTATTTGAAATTTTAATACATTTATTTAACTTTAAGCCTAAAATGCCTCGTGGTACTAGTTTGACAGCCAAGGAACAAGGAATAATTATAGGAATGCATGAAAGCGGTTCCAAAATATACGAGATTGCATCCAGACTAAAGCGGCATCGAAACTGTATATCAAGATTTGTTAAAAACCCCACTATTTATGGTACAGTGCGACGCAGCGGACGGAAAACCAAGATTGATGATCGGTGCAAACGGATGATTCGACGGCTAGCAGTAGCGGATTCGATGAGTAGCGGTCGAATACGGACCAAGTTAAGACTGCAAATAACAAGGAATAGAATTGTTCAAATTATTCATGAAAATAAGTTTATCAAACACACCTCCATGGTACCTAAACCAAAGCTCTTGCAAAGGCATATTATAGCACGTTTACAGTTTGCAAATAAATACCAATTCTGGGCCGAAGAGTGGCAGAATATAGTGCTTAGTGACGAAAAAAAATTCAATTTGGACGGCCCAGATCATTACAAGAAATATTGGGGAGATTCGCGTCAGGAATGACGTTCCTGCTACAAGCAAGGCTTTGGAGACGGTACCTTGATGGTATGGGTTGCAATCTGCTTCAATGGAAAGACACCTATATGCTATATATCCACTCAAATGAATGCTAGTATGTATGTAAATCTTTTGGACAGTGAGTTGATAGAATTTGCTGGCAATATTTATGGCGATAACTGGACATACGCTTTAATCCACACGGCACAGGTTACGAAGCGCTCCTTTAATGACAGGCGAATTCCCGCCAGCATTAAGTCCGGACCTAAATCCGATCGAAGATCTCTGGGGGATCCTCTCTGCACGTGTTGTCTAAAACGGAAGGCAGTTTGAGACAGTATGTCACCTTAAATTAGCCATAGAGCAAGAATGGGGCAATATTGACATAACTATTCTACAGTCATTAGTTAATTCTATGCCAAAGCGGCTTAATTTAGTTTTAAAAAATAAGGGCAAAACTATTGACTATTAAAGTAGAGATGTCTTTTAGTTGAACTCAAATGAATAAGATTTACAAGCAAAAATAGAAAAATGCACATAAATATTTACTATAAGCATAAACTTAAATTTTGTTTTTTAGTTTAAAAAAATATTTGAAATTTGTTATTTTTTATTTTTTTATATCTTATGTAATAATAAAAATAAACCTACATACCCAGAAATATTTTGCAATTTTGTAATCTTTTCTTTTTTTGCAAAAAGTTGATGCACATACATATAATTATTTGTATGAGGTATTAACCACTTGTAAGCACCATAGTTTATTGAATATAGAACCTGAATCGTACGTTTCGTTCATGTCAGTGAGTCTTTCATTCCCATTATGAAGCAAGATCGCCTTCAAGCTTATTTATGAATAAACCCGCATTCGGATTATGTGCAAAGCCTAATCTTTCCATAACATCATTTGCACTAACACAAACACAAATTTCATCTTGCACGGTAAGAAACGAGATAAGTTGATGGAAGTATTTTTTTGTTTTAAAAAATCTCGATTTTTTAAGACCAATTTAACTGTTGATTTTTTCGCCAAAAATTTAGAAAAAAATTTCCTGAGGCCGCCATTTTATTAAAAAAAAGATAAAATCCTTCGATCAGGTCCGGGATTATCTATTTATAATTTTTTTTTGTCCGATTGTTTTTATAATAATGCCATATTACTACTTTTGTAAAATAACATGATTTAGTAGCAAAAAAAATACTGAAAACTCTCATTTTTTCGTACCTCTGACTACCCCTAACCCCTTAACTTATGTGAACTTTCTGCACTTCTGTTTGTGGTTTGACCTCTACACCCCTTGACACTTCTAATAAGCGGAATTTTTTGGCTTTAGCATTTTAAACACTTACAACCATTTTTATTATGAACACAAATTGCTTTGCAGAAATTCTACGTGTTAAGGAATTTTTAAGTTAGTGTTTTTTATGACATTGTAGTCAAATCGGAAAAACAATAATTTTGAGCATTTTAATTAAAATACTCAACACTTATTACGATTAAAATTGTTACATGTCTACTTTTAAATATCGCATTAGTCCCTCCGTTCAGTTTGAAAACTAAAAGTAAACAGAAATTCACCACTTTTAAATTTTACGTCGGAAAACCATATCAAATGATCAAAGTTGTTTCATTATACATACAGGGAAAGAAATTTAGCGAAATCGGCCTTTCAAGATGTACACCATACTTCGAAGATTTACCGACAGTATCCAAAACAAAGCCTATTCCACTAAATATTATTTGATTATATGATTTTAGTTCGCAAATGAAATGAAAACCATTTCCAATTTTGCCGGCGACAATGAGCTGTAGTGTTACCACTAATATGTGAATTTTTTCAAAGCTCTAACAAGTCTAAATTTTTTTACCAATAGAACCATAAAATAACTCTGACATATCTATGTATACTATATGTCGTCACCTAAAATGCAAATTAACGTAACAACATTTTCGGAAATTCACAGGAGAAAGAATGAAACACGTTATAAAATGGAACGTGAGTGAAACAAAACTTAAATAATGGTTAAAACTGGGTAATATCTAACGGCAGAACCTTAAAATCTTGGACATATGTATGTACTTATACAGTGTGCGACAAAACTAAAGCACGAATTCTACCTTATCGGTATTTAACTGAATAAAATCATAAAGTAGGCATTGAATGATGTTTTATTGAGTTGTGTTATTAGTTCATGTATTCTTCTTTTAAAATTAGTAAAAATTAAACATATTAACTTATTAACAAAAAATACAAAATTCCATATATGAAAAATTCCAAAAATCTGGTGCGACAAAACTAAAGCACGAAATGATTTTATGATTGAAAAATTTTTATCTTTTTATTTTTGGTTGTGTATCAGTTATTTTTCAATATAGCTGCACATCGGCGAGGAATGGACGTAATTAATTTATTTGATGTGGCACATGAAATGCTTTTCCATGCTTCCTTTATTTGTATGAATAAGGCGTCCTTGTTTTTACAATTCTTACGTCTGATTTTTCGATCTACAATTTCCCATTGGTTCTCTATGGGATTGAGATCTGGTGATTATGCGGGTCACTTCGAAACCTCAATCATGTTATCAATAAACCACTGTTTTACATAAAAAGCAGTGTGTTTCTGTTCATTGTCTTGTTGATCACTCCATTTGAAAGGCATTTATTTTGCAGCATGCGGCAGTATAATATTCTAAAAAATATTTTCATGCTTAAATTTGTCTATTATACTAATTATATGATGAATTGGCCCTATTCCATTCCCTGAAAAACAACCCCACACTGGTACATTGTCTCCACCGTGTTTCACTGTGCCTTTTGTATAACGTGAATTTAGGCGTTATTCCTTCAGTCTGCCTATCAGCTTCAGCCCAACCGAATCTTTCATAATAAACTTCGATTCGACAGAAAAAAGTACAGTTTGCCATTTGGTAATCGTCCAATTTACGACCTTCCTCACAAATTCCAGTCGCACCAGTCTGTTCTTTAAAGAAATATACGGCGTTTTTGCACTAACTTGCTACAGGCAGCATGAAAATCCCCCATGGACAGCTCGACGTTGTATGGATCTGTATAATATGTTTAACCGTAATTGTCTTACAATAGATGTTGCCGATATATCGTGGTAATTTTTTATTGCTCGAGTGACTGCCTTATCCTCTCTTTCGGTTGTTTTTCGCGGCCTTCCACCTCTATGCACTGTAACTGAAGAGCCTGATTTGCGAAATCGGCTTAATGTTCGGGAAACAATTGGGTACACTGTATGTATGTATGTAATTTGAAGTAGATCGTATTCAATGAAACACTCAATTTCGAATTTTTTGATCATAAGTTATTTTGCATTTTAGGTGACGATATGTATATAGATATACTCACATCAAACTTCTCAATTATAAGAATTAGCTCAAGTTTCCAAACAAAAAAAAAAACTGTTTTTAAATCGCCTTTTACCAAAATTTAATTTTCTAAAAGAAATGAGGTATAACATAACTCCAATTTAGAGCATTCAAAGATATTAGCGTTATAATATTTTTAAAGCTCTTAAAGCAAAGCAAAATGAAAATATGTCAAAGAAAAAGAAAAAAAAATCAATGAGTGACATCATTACCTGTAGCTAGATTATCACGTTTGTTGTTCCTCTATTTCTTGTTTACTTTCATGCTCCACTGTACTTTTAGCTCGAAAAACCAAACCGCAAACCGTTGCAAGTTTCTCTCAGATAAAATACCTACACCTCCTTATATAAATTTTCTTATCTCCTATTTAAATATTCTAGTTGATAATAGTTCTCGTTTGCAATTGAAAAACATCACATTCCCAACAGTCATTGGCTTGCCCTATACTATGCACTTATTGTGTAACGGAGGAGGAACACTTAATTTGTTATGTTGAGTAAAAATCTTATTTTACTAATTACAGTATAAAAAAAGTTACGTGGTAGCTAGAGTGCCCACAAAAAAGTCTTAGAGTATAACATAAACTTTTATAAGAAACAAGTAAGGAAAAGCGAAGTTCGAGTATAACCTAATATTGCCTACTGTTTCAACTTGCAAGGAAAAACATGCTTTCTCAATTTTATTAAGATAATTCACATGTTGGCTGATGTATTCGGTATAAAGTCACCCGGAAGTTCGAAATTAGGTATATGAGGGCTTAAGGAAGTATTGACCGATTCAACCCATTTGTAAGGAACAGGAATACTATTATCAGGAAAAGATTTTCTTTGAATTCCAATTATATATCCAATAATATTTTTTCATTTTTTCGATCAAAAGTCAATTATATAAGGGGCCCAAATATTCGTTACCTAGGGGCTTGAACAGTTTTGGTTGGATTTGGGCAATTTTTGGTCATAAGTAGTATACTAGTATACAAGCATTATTCGTGCAAAGATCTATACCGTTATATTAATTGCTTGTTTCTTTGTGTACTGGAAAGTGAAAGGATCAAATGGAATTTAAAATTGTGAATTCAAGTAGTTTTTAGCAGTACCGTTATATGGGGAGTGGGTGGAGTTATTATCCGATTTCATTACTTTTCATTTTCACACTGTTGGTAATAGTTCTTATAAGAATTGTCTTAAGCGAATTTGGCTTTTGTAGCTGTAGTCTTCTAGGCTATATGTATGTATGTACATTAAAGCTATATTCAGCCCACAGGAGCCCCTTGCTACTGATTTTGCCAAATTACAGTTCAATATCATATTTTAATGCTTACTTATGGCACTTTATAGGGTTTTCTTTAATGGCATTTTGTGGGCGTCTTCTACGAACTCCGCTTTAGTTTTAGCTACGCAACATTTGTACCAAGTCTCATCAAGATATCTCAATTTTAACTCAAATTACAGCTAGAAACGAGCGGACGGACAGACAGACATTGATTTCAACTTTTATCGCCATCCTGATCATGTATAGTATATAGCTATCTAGGTTAGTTTTAGGTGATACAAATCTGCAACCGTTAGGTGAACAAAACTTTTATACTATTTACATACTTGTGTATGTATATCTTTGCGTATGTATATTTACGTTATCTAAATGTGCCAATACCGAAACCATTGACATATAAGTATATACATACATACATATGTAGATAAAAATCCAAATTACATTTGTCCCAAATATGATTACTTTTTACTTTGCAATGGATAAAAATTCTGCAATTTAAGGTTTATAACTACTTCGAAGAATGCTAGAACATCAAGAACAACACAATGAAATAATAGAAAAAAATTACCGTTTTATTAGCATTTATAAAAGTGTACGAATTTAAAAAATTTACATATATTTAACATAACTTTAATTTTTTTTTTTAATTATTCATAAGGATCTACTAAGATACAGATCAAAGAAATCAATCCAAAAAGTTTTAACAGCCGTGGTGAGGTCAGAACTAGGTGGTAAATACGAATAAGCGTATAAAAGCGTAGTGAAATTTATTTGTATGTGTTCATGAATGAACATAGCGAGGTCACGAATGAATGTAGCGAATCTGCCCCAACTAAAATCTACTTACGGAGTGTGTTATTATGTCCTGTGCATCCTATTGGTTAAGCCTAAAGGTGAAGTGAAATGCAATGGTCTGAACATTTTCCAAATAATTTGTTAACTTAATTTCGTGGATTTCATCAACAACGGAGTACTAATGCAGATATTTCCCTATTTCTTGTATGAATATGTATCCCTTTCGTCCTTGTGCCTAACCAAAGTAAATACACACACAAATACGCAATTGCAAATTGTTGGTAAAGGGTGTTTCCGTATGAAGATCGGTTACCAAGTTTCAGTATTTATTTAGGAAATATAAATATTTTATATATGAAACATTAATTTAAAACCAAACACAATTTAAATATACATACTTTCAAATCAAAACACAGCACTTATATATAATAGATAAACGGTTGGCACTTATATTTTAATAGGATTATTTTTTCAATCCATTATTCCGAGGAATCTTCTTAGGGTGTTGCAAATTTTTTCCCCATTCACGTATACACAGAAAAACTGAATCGTAATTTTTCTCTCACTACGTCTTGAATAGAGTTTGATGTAACATGTATTAGAATTAAAACACACGAATTATAACTTGTAATAAAGTCACATTACTTGATCGCGGTAGTGGGCAAACGTTTAAAATACACTCTTCTATTTTGTAATTAATTATTAGCCCAGATTCTTTGAAAAATAAAATCCGACGAAATTTAACAACCGTGCGCACCCATCAACGCCATCTTTGCTTTTGACGTCAAGAAACTCAACACAGACGAAATGTAAAAGATGTGTATTTTGACAAGTTCATTTCAATAACAAGGTGATGCGAATGAAAAGTAATTAGTGATATAGCGAAATAATGGTTTTTATTTTTATACAATGAATGTAGCTAAAATGATATATTAAGCTCTTATTACGGCGTTCAACATAACTGCAATCTGATTGAAGTTGGAATTTTGTCGAATTTTCAATTATGTACAGGTGGGATTAACAAGTAACCAAAAAACTACAACTGTTAAGTAAATGAAACATTTCGGCGTTTATTTGTGAAAAATATGAATTTAAAATGACATCAGATAAATAAACTATTTTATATATTATTTTAAACTATTTCAATAAGTCTTTTTGTGCACATCTATATAAAGAAGAAAAATTTGTTGAACCTTGGAGAAAAATTGCGAAACTGGACAAAGCAAGGTACAATTTGGAAACAGTAAAAATATATTTAAGCAAACGTGGGAAATGATTTAAACTTAAAGAGTCTATACAATCTGCAATTCCTAGGAACATATATTTTGAGTAAAATCAAAATAATGCAGCAGTGTTCATAATATAAACATCCTCCTTAGAGATTATGGCTATCTCCAAAGTTAAAATCGCTTAAACTTGGCTTGTCATTTGACTTAGTTCGTTTTATTATTACGAAGGATTTTTGATATGTGACAGTACATTAGTTTAGGTCTAAAGAGTTTTGTCATTGTAACAAAACACGAAACACTAATAAAATTTCATCTGAAAATAGCTGAAGTTCGGAATACAAAAAGCTAGTTGGTTGACTTGACGTTAATATCTTTAACTTCAATTCAACTCTGTGAAGTTGAAATCGGCAATAGGGTATAATATCTTATTAGTTGCATTAGAGAATTTTCAAATTGAATTATATATTTATGCCATAAGTGGGATGAAGTCAGTTATTTTCTATAAATTGCATTAGAAAGGCATTTACCTAGAAATCACTCCTCTTTTATTCTTTCTTATTCTTATTCTTACTCTTTCTTTTATTGTAGGTTTCAATTTATACTGTTGTAGCATTCAAAGGAGGATTAAAAAGTTTTCTTAAAAATAAATGCCGAAATGCACTTGGCAACTCTTAAACACGTGGTTGTTGAAACCAAAACAAAACGTAATAAATAACTATCCTGTGAAATATCTGAAACATATTGAATTTTTTTGAATAAACAATATAGAAAAGTGGAAAAATACATTTCAATGGCTCGTAGAAAATGGACCGACCTAGAAAAAGTATCACTTTCCTCACCAGTTCTCGAAGTAATTGAAAGCTTAGGATTTAAGAGGACTACTCCGGTTCAAGTAAGGGAAATTAAATAAAGTTTTCTCCTGATTATTTACTTTCACATTTTTATAGAGTGCTTCAATACCGTTACTGCTTCAAAGAAAAGATGTCAGTGTCGAAGCAGTGACAGGTTCCGGGAAGACACTAGCTTTTTTGGTGCCTATGTTAGAGATGTTACAAAATCGTCACACTGATACCCCTTGGACGTCCAAAGAAATTGGTGCGCTAATTATATCACCAACGCGTGAACTTGCCTTTCAGATATCTGAAGTTCTAGAGAAATTTTTGCAAAAAAAAGAATTGAATTATTTCCGTCAGAAATTGGTCGTGGGAGGCAGCAGCATAGACGAAGACATTTCTGCGATTAAAAAAGACAACCCATGTATTTTAATATGTACGCCAGGCCGATTGGAGGATTTATTTGAGAGAAAAGGTGATCTTAACCTTGCCGGCAGGGTAAAAAGTTTGGTAAATCATATAGATAATCAAGTAATGTTTACATGTTTTAAACAATTATTTTTTCAATACAGGAATTGCTTGTGCTTGATGAAGCTGACCGATTACTTGATTTGGGCTTCAAAGCAACTATTAACAACATTCTTAATTATTTACCTAGACAACGTCGAACGGGATTATTTTCTGCAACTCAAACTACAGAAGTAACAGATCTTATTCGTGCCGGACTAAGGAATCCTGTTCGAGTTTCGGTTAAAGAAAAATCCAACATTAGTACACCAATAAAATTGCAAAATTTTTATAAAATCGTTCAACCTGAGGAAAAGTTTTTATCTCTTCTACATTTCTTACGCTCACCACTTGCTTCTCATGTAAAAGTTATGGTTTTCTTTCCTACTTGCGCATGTGTGGAATACTGGATGACAATCATGACACATTTTCTACCTAATCGCTGTATATTGGGGATACATGGCAAAATGAAAAATAAACGCAAAATTACTGTGGAAAAATTCAGACAGGCGACGGACGCGGTGTTACTCTCTACTGATGTACTAGCACGTGGTCTAGATGTACCTGAAATTGACTGGGTGGTACAATGGGATCCGCCAGCAAATGCAAGTAGTTTTGTACATCGCGTAGGGCGTACAGCTCGGCAGGGTAACGAAGGCAATGCTTTAGTATATCTACTGCCAACGGAAGATGCTTATATTACATTTTTAAAGATAAACCAAAAAGTTGAACTAAGTGAACTGCAGGATGTCAATCACAATAGCGAAGAACTGGAGGAAACTCTACAAAAACTACATTCTCTGCAAGTGAGTATGCAGGGATTTATTATAGCATTGAGTTAGTTTTTAAAATGTTTCTATATTTTCAGTTAAAGGATAAAGATGTTTTTGATAAAGGAACTCGTGCCTTCGTATCACACGTCCAGGCATACACAAAGCATGAATGTAACGCAATTTTGCGTTTAAAAGATTTGGATTTGGGAAGAGTAGCTACAGCTTACGGATTACTTCAAATGCCACGCATGCCAGAATTGAAGAATTGTGAAACAACGACTTTTGTTGGACCTAAATGTGATGTAGATATATCAAAATTAAGCTATAAGAATCCTCAAAAGGAAAAAATACGACAAGAAAAACTTAAGGTTTATGAAGAAAGTGGTATATGGCCGGGGAAGAAAAAGTTCAAAAAGCGTACGGAAGCCTGGGAACAAACGAAGAAGGCGAAAATGGATTCAAAAACTAAAAAGGAACTAAGAAAAGCTAAGAAGCAGCGAAAAATCGAAAACGGAGCGCCAGGCGATAAAACAAAGAAAAGGAAGCCCCAATATACACAAGAAGATTTAGACGAACTAGCTAACGATATACGCCTATTTAAGAAGCTGAAAAGAAATAAAATTTCTGAAGAGGATTTCGATAAAGAAATGGGTATTGAGGATTAGACGCACAACTAAATATTTTGAAAGTGCTTTCTTTTTAGGTACAAATCTGTTACTAAATGAATAAAGTTTTACAATTTCCTTTGTAAAAGATATAACTTTATTGATTAGTTGTACTTGAAATGCGAGTTTATCGCTGGATACATGTAATATTATAAACTATGCATTAAAATAATTATGGACCTGAAGGTGCCAGACATGGTACGATGAAACAGAACGTAAAGTCATTAAAAGTATAACAAACATGATTTAAATGGGAATGATTACACCGCGGCTTCTGTGACTATCTGTAGAATTGTTCGCCGCTTCGGGTCGTAGGAGAACCCATTTTGTTTGAAAATTTCAGAATCATAGAACGGTTTTAAATTAAAAATGTCCAATTGTTTGGCTCGCTCAATGAGATCGCGTTCCATTATTTCCACATGCGTTGCCGAAGGTCCCTCTTTACATCGAATATAGGCTAGTTGGTCGAGTGTTAATTGTCGAAGAATAAAGAAGAGCAATTCTGAGTGATCCTTTTGGAAGGAAAGATACTTTTGGAATGCTGTGCGCATTTTCTTCATTACACTGAACTTTTGGGCTTCAATGAAGCTCTCCAACATCATGCGTATGGACATGCTAACATCAGCCTCAGTAACATTCTCACGCAAATGCATACGAGCATGTGCTTCCGACATGCGGATTACACTTTCTATATGTCTTACGGTTATTGGCAACGAACCGGTAGCAAAGGACTCCTGGCGAAGTTGTGCATACATTTTCGCTATTTTATCTTCATCAATATTCTATCAAATAATATAAAAATGAGAATTTAAGAACGAAATTAGTTTTATGTAATTTCTCTTTACTAACCGTGAGTTTAGGGCGCACATTTTCCTTGGCATAAATAATATACTGACGCAAAAGATCTTGTGGTATTTCAGCCACTCCCGTTGGCTGGGAATCTTCTACATACTCCTCACTTGATGGATGGTGTTTGATGTGTGAATTTACTACGAACTTAGCCAGATGTTGATCTTGCATCGGATCGAACTCGTCTTTAACTACACAAAGTACGTCGAAACGTGAGAGGATTGGTTCTGAAAGATTGACATTTTCCGAAAAGGTCATCGACGGATCATATCGACCACCAATTGGATTGGAAGCTGCTATGACTGTACAGCGCGCTTGTAAAGAGGTTACAATACCAGCTTTTGATATTGAGATTGACTGTTGTTCCATGGCTTCATGAATGGATGTTCGATCTTGGTCATTCATTTTATCAAACTCGTCAATAAGACATACGCCTTGGTCGGCCAGCACTAAAGCTCCTGCTTCTAAAGTCCACTCACGTGATATTGGATTCCGACGAACGTAGGCAGTCAAACCTACAGCACTGGCACCTTGTCCAGTTGTGAAAACAGCGCGTGGTGCTATCTTTTCGGTGTATTTCAAAAACTGTGATTTTGCTGTTCCGGGATCTCCACATATGAGCAAATTTATATCACCTCTAACTTTGTGTTTGTCACCAGGGTTTTTAGACTCTCCACCGAATAGTGCCAAGGCTAGAGCACGTTTAATATATTCGTGTCCATATATGGAAGGAGCCATTGAAGCGATAATTCTTTCTGCGATTCTCGGATCTTTGCTTAGTTTTTGAATAGTTGCTATATCCTCATCCGTAAGGGATTGTACGACTTGTTTACTGTCCTTTACTACAATGTGATTCGCTATAATAACAGTAGCGAAAACTGGAAACCCTTGTTCTGTGTTTAAAGAACCATCATAATTGTTCGTGTAAATACCAGTCACCTCCAATTCATCGCCTGGTTTACACAAATCGCATAGATCCGCCAAAAGAATCACGTCCTTGCTTCTCGGTATCCGACCAGCGGGAATGCGACCAGGTGATTCTTGCAAAGTGATCTTTTGATAATTGCGATAAAGCGTTTGCTCCATATTGATCTAATTAAATTAAAGAAGTTGTATACAATCTATGCGGAAAAAAATTCAGCTAATAGCTTACCGAAAATGGTCCAGCACTTTGACATTCTGGGCAAGATCCCGGTTTTACTTCAGTGTTTTGTGATTGTACAAATGGTCCTAAAACGTAACCACATTTTACACAATCATATTTAATAACTGAAAGTTGAGGTAACACTCCAGTTGTTGCAGTAACCACACCCAAAGTACGCACAAGCTGATTCAAATGTAGTTTGCGGAAGGTACGTAATTCTTCTATAAGAGGTAACTCTGATATGCGGACATGAATTTCAGTTGTTACTCGTTCGTAAGTAGGGAAAATAGACAAAACCATTTCTTTTGCAACTTTGTCGAATATTTCTAGCATTTGAAAAGGAGCTTCAGGTAGGAAATATGCCAATACGTGTTCCTTATTAGCTAAATCCGTATAAGACACCACAAATGACGACTTATTTTGCTCGCACATCCGACGAATACGATCCCTGTATGTGTAAGTACCACGCTCGTCAACAAATGTGCGCAAAAAAGACTGAAAACGATTAGCAATTTCCGTGCGAGGTCCAAGCATGCTGACCCACTCCTTTGTAGAATGTCCTTTTGTATCTTCCAAGTTTTCTATGGATTCTATCATTTCTGCATCTTCCATTTCGCCTTCGGTTGCTTTTTCTGCAGCTCGGCGCTTCGCGCGTGGACCGACATCATCGTCGTCATCACTGTGATCAAAACCCAGATCACGATCATCCCGATGTATACCCAGAGCGCGATCACGTTTTCGCATTTCAGCTTCAGCTGCGTGTCGCTCGCCTTGAGACAATTCTGAGAAGTCCTCATCGTCGTCTAACATTGCGGGATCGTAGTGGTCCAACTCTGGCATAGGACGATAGTCGTTCTCCATGTTATCCCCAAACAATTCCTCACCATCTTCCTCCTCTTCGTCTCGTATAGTTTGATCTCCAAGGATTTCATCTTCATTTTCGAATGGTTCAAAATCACCAACGGGCGAAGTCATAGCAGCACGCAATTCACGTCGGTCGTCAACATCGCTAGGCGTCGCTGGAGGAGGAGAACTCACTTGATCCTGCAAAATGCATAAGTTAAGGAATGTAATGCTAACGATTATAATTAATTACCGCCATTGCTTTTATTTATAATTATATATAACGAAATTGTATTCAATGTTGACGATCCAATGCAAACAATTCGAAGTTTACAACTTTCTGCTATCTTTAGCACGCGAAACAGTTTTTGGCGCCAGTTGTGACAGTGAAATGTATAAATCAAAAAGATGTAATATTATTGGAAGGTTTTTGTCTTTGATAAGTTTTTAGAGTTTTTTTTTAGTTTTTATAACATTTGATCTTTTAAATTTTTCTTCACTTTAACTAATATTTCTCCATAGTGTAGCTACGTCTAATAAGAGAATAAGTTTTAAAGGATTGAATTTATTTTTAATAAATAACACTTTTGAAATACTTTGACGTTCTACACATATTTTTGTATGCGGTAACTTAGCTTAATAATATTTCCGAAAAATATCTTGTCACGCGATGTGTAATGTTGGTACAAACGGATATAAGTTGCTTTAATATAATAATTCGTTTTGCATTTCATTTCTTTTATACTAAAGTTAAAATTTAAGTGAGAGTCCGCGTTAACGCTGAGCGGTAAAAGACGCGTCGTTGAACGCCTGTATTTAGGTACACAAGTTAGTTTTCAAGCAAATTCTAGAAACGTATGCTAGTTTTGATAGCCGTCACTTGCTGAGTGGATTGTTATACTTACCGATTTTGGTGACTTCGGATTGGTTAACAACAAAAAATTAAAATAACAGTTATTATGACGAGTTACCGATTTTTATTAAACAAAAAATAGGAATATTAAAACATATTTTCATTGAAAAATATTTATTTTACACTAAAATAGCTTATTAACTATTTTAATGAATTCTATGTTTACAGTAAAGCGTGCCTGAATCTTCATACTATAAAAAATCATAATTTGCTCTTAAAGTAAGCATTTTCGACACACACGATTGGAGTTTGTACATTTATGTTGTATATGGCCTTTTTAATGAGTTGTATGCTATTCGGATTGACAAATCAACACTGTAAATTAAAAAAACTCTTTATTTCACAACTCGTCTACACTATAGCTGTTTACTCTTAGCACTGACTGATTACGTTGGCGCTGCCACGGCTTATATAGCCACGCACTTCTCGCTGATGCCGACGTGTCCTTCTAGAATATCGCGTCTGGTAGAACATACGGCTATAGCCTCCTTCTAGAATATCGCGTCTGGAAATTACCAGAACATACGGCTATACGGCGCCAGACGCAAGCAGACAGTCGCGGCGCCAGACTCAGCAATTGTTTAACTAGACGAGCAGACAGTGTGGCGCCAGATGTCTACAACAAGACAAATGCTATTCCATATACCTACAGCTATTGTTCATAATCAGGGATGCATATAGTAATACAAATACAACTTAATACTACTTTTTGTAACACTGCCCTCCACTAAAGCCTAATCGTCCCGATTAGGCACAAATCCTCTTGAACCAAATGGGGCGAGCCCAAATGTACTACTTTCATTTTACATCGTGCTTTCCCATTTCTTTGTATGCGGTATACCACGTCATTAAGTCGTTTCATCACCATATAGGGTCCTTCCCAGGCTGTCTGCAATTTCGGGGACAAGCCTTTCTTTCGAAGTGGATTGTACAACAGGACCAGATCACCTTCTTCAAAACCTTTTGAATTTGCCGCTTGATTGAACCGGTCCTTCATCTTATTGCTCATCAGATGCGTATGCTGTCTTTACCATTAGATGCAATTCATTCATTTCATCCTTTAAGGCAGAACAATAATCTCCATCATTTCTTACAGCTGTAGGATTCGTACCAAACTTAAGATCAGCAGGGAGTCGCAGATCAGATCCGAAAATAATCTTTGCTGGCGTGTAACCAGTTGTCTCGTGCTTCGCTGAACGATACGCCAGCAGGAACATCTGGATGCACTTGTCCCAATTCTGTTGGTCTTTATCAACGATTTTCCGCAGATGTTCTTCGAGCGTTCGGTTGAATCTCTCTACCATCCCATCTGATTGTGGGTGTAACGCTGTTGTCCGTGTCTTGTGGATGCCCAATAATGTACAGACTTCTTGGAAAATGGAAGATTCGAAATTCCTGCCTTGATCTGAGTGTAATTCGACGGGCACTCCGAACCTTGTTATCCAATTTTCTACAAACGCTTCGGCTACTGTCTTCGCTTCCTGGTTTGGTAAGGCATATACTTCTGGCCATTTACTGAAATAGTCCATGACAACCAGTAGATATTTGTTTCCGGCCGTACTGGTTGGGAACGGACCTGCAATATCCATTGCGACTCGTTCAAATGGTGATCCCACGTTGTACTGTTGTAGCCTACCGCGACTTTTGGCTTTAGGACCTTTAGCTGCCATGCACTCTACGCAATTACTTATCCATTCTGCTATGGAATCTCGACAACCGATCCAGTAGAACCGTTGTTTAATCTTCTCTATAGTTTTTGTTATTCCAAGGTGCCCTCCACTAGGTCCATTGTGATATTCTTTCAATACTTTTGGGATCATGGACTTCGGTACTATGATCAGCAGACGAGAATGTTTGCCATCTTCGCTTTCCCAGGTACGATGAAGGTATCCATTAACGAGGTTTATGCTGTTCCATTGGGCCCAATATGCTTTTGCCGTTGGACTCTCGCTACTTATTTGTTCCTTTGGTGGTCGTACCCCATTTTCTTTGGCTATTATCAGCTTTGCAAGATCAGGGTCCTCCAGCTGATTGATTCTGATGCGGTGAGGAGTCCAATCATCTTCAGGTTCTATATTCAGTAATCGCACGTCGATTATACCTTCTTTTCCTTCTGATTTGGAGCAATGTTTACATTCCGGTGGACAAGGGCGACGCGATAATGCATCCGCATTTTTGTGGTGAATCCTCTTTCGGTGTTCTGTTGGTTGGTTCCGTTTTGATGGGTTTACTTTTATCTTGCAATTTCGGGCAAAGTGACCCGCTTTTCTACAGTTGAAACATCTGCCTGTTGTATTTACTCGCTGTGCAGCAATTGTCTTCAGAGTCTTCAATATTTCTTCCATCAGCGCCGGTTGTTCCATTTCAACCCTTTGTACTTTGTGTGCTGGTTTACTTAGTAGGGAAGCTGTTTCCTGTGTGAGGGCGTGCGAAACCGTTTCAGCAAACGTTCTTTTTGGCAATGCATATGTGGCGCGTTTGGTGTCCACATCACGAATTCCATTTATGAAACATTGAATTTTTACCCTCTCAATGTAATCCACAGGTGCATCTGCATTTGCCAAATGAGCCAGTCGTTCTATTTCAGTTGCGAACTCTTGCAATGACTCGTTCATTTTCTGACCCCTATTTTGCAGTTCGATCTGGTATATTTGTTTCCGGTGCTCACTACCATATCGTCTTTCTATCGCACTCATCAATGCCTCATAGTTGTCCCGTTCACAGTCTGGAATAGTCTGAAGGATTTCTGCCGCAGGCCCTTTCAATGATACAAACAAGGACGCCACTTTGTCCGCTGCATTCCAGTTATTGGCCATTGCTGTCTTTTCAAACTGAAGTTTGAAAATTTGAAATGGAATACTTCCATCGAATGTGGGTGCCTTCAATCTTTGATTATTTATTGATGGTGCAGGGCCATGTAGTTGCAGTTCTCGCACACGATTACTTAACTGAAGAACTTCTGATTTTAAATTTTCTTCGTCGTTTTTTAAAGTGCTTAATTCGTCTTCAAATTTTGAAAATTTCTCTTGCACTTGTGTATTATTTTCTGTAATCTGTTGTGCCAAACGCTTTTCTAACTGCGTATTATTTTCAGTCATTTGTTGTGTAAGGCGAGACTCTAACTGTGATGTATTTTCAGCTATTTGCGTTATTTGCTGTGCCAGACGATTTTCTGTTTGCACTACATTCTCGGCTATTTGCTGTGCCAGACGATTTTCTGTTTGCACTGCATTTTCTGTTATTTGTGATATATTTTCAGCTATTATTTGCTTAAAAGCCACTAACAGCATGTTCATGTCTGCACTTGATGATGTTCGTTGTTCTTCTACTTTTTCTTCTACCTTTGTAGAAGTTTCTGGCCCATTAAATTCGAACTCGTCCACATTAATTCCATCCGCTTCCATTGCTTCACGTAATCGTGCCTGCAGATCCGCCTTTTGCCCGCTTATCGGCAAATTACGCTCCTCCAGTTTTTTTTTTAATTGCTGAATTCTCAATTCTCCGAATTTAACCATCTTGAATTTGGATTATTTGACAATCCCACTTCTGACACCAATTGTTACGAATTTACTCTTGCTAGTTTACTTTGTTAGGTTCGTATCTCTGGATTGACAAATAAAATCAACACTGTTTAATTTAATTCAACAACTCTTTATTTCACAACTCGTCTACACTATAGCTGTTTACTCTTAGCACTGACTGATTACGTTGGCGCTGCCACGGCTTATATAGCCACGCACTTCTCGCTGATGCCGACGTGTCCTTCTAGAATATCGCGTCTGGAAATTACCAGAACATACGGCTATAGCCACGCACTTCTCGCTGATGCCGACGTGTCCTTCTAGAATATCGCGTCTGGAAATTACCAGAACATACGGCTATACGGCGCCAGACGCAAGCAGACAGTCGCGGCGCCAGACTCAGCAATTGTTTAACTAGACGAGCAGACAGTGTGGCGCCAGATGTCTACAACAAGACAAATGCTATTCCATATACCTACAGCTATTGTTCATAATCAGGATGCATATGTTTGTACATTTATGTTGTATATGGCCTTTTTAATGAGTTGTATGCTATTCGGAGACTTTGAGGCACTTGTGGAATTTCGATTAATATCCCAAAAATAAAATTATCGATTGGCATTTTTAATTCCTAAATATTTTTGCAAAAGCACCGTTACGTTTTGGGATAAATTGGCGTCGTTTTACAATTGTCCGGATTATTAATTACGTGGGTTTATTAAATATATTTGAAGAGTTTGAACCTAAACAATGCCTGCGAGTTCAAAAATCGATAAAGTCGTAGGTGGCGGAATTGTGGAAAAATTGAGGGCCCGGAAAACTGCACAAATATGCAAAAAACGTCCAACTAAAGTAGACGTGAATAGCCAATTACAACGTAGTAGAGGCGTAATTGTGACAATGTCCGTTGAACAAAGCGGTGGAATATCGTTAAAAACCCCTGGAGGTGTTGCAACGTCCCACTCGAGAAAAATATCAACAACTTCTGCATTATTCAGTCCTATGGGTGTTTCTTTTGGGGTTGTATGTGAGAGTACAACAGAAAATAAAGAAGGTAAGCAATTTATGGCATAGATAATTAATATTTTAATAATAACTATTAATTAAATTTTTAAAAGTAATGATTAAAATGGTTGTTTTGGAAGTAGAGGCTTTTCCTATCCAAAAACAGATCAGATTTTCTTAGAAAACTCACTATTAGGACAAATTAAAAAAAATAATCTGGAAAAAAGAAAAACGTACCATGAGAATTGACATGGTATAAGTATAGTATGTACATACGCTTGTATTACTGTTAAAGCAGTGTAAGGGCTAATTTTATGAATTTAATACCAAATATCATTTGACATTAAAATAACTTATATAATATTGTAAGTAGAGTATTTTTAGGCCCGATTTCAGAAAAATTTCTTGAAAATACATATTTAATAATGTCAATGAAAGTAATTCTATATTTGGTTTACCATTTACTATCAACATCGATCGCAAATTCGAAACTAGTTATTTTTTATTATGTAAATAAATAATTTTAAGTGTAAATTTTAAGTTTTGTGTTAATTTGTTTTGCAGTGATAGTGGATATGAAAAATTGCCTGAAGGACAATGCAAAAATTGCAACGGATCAGGTTAATTTAGTTCCAGAAATTAAAATACCATTGAAGACAAATTCCAAGCCATTAATCTTCCAATTTCGAAAGGATTTAAGTTTTTTGAGGGAACAACAGATAGAAAAATTATCTGAATTTAATGTTAAAAGTATTCAACAATTGTTGAGTATACCATTTGGGAAATTGCTTGAATTAAAACTCAGTAACAAACAATTCCAGTTACTTATAGCTTTAGTAAAAAATGAAATGCGGGACAAAAAAATTCCCAAAGAAGCGCAGCCATTAAAAGCTGTAGCAGAGGAATTGGACAAATTGGACGCAAATGACGATGATGATGAGAAACCATTAGTAATAGATGAAAGCCTCTCCACTATTTATGAGGTAATACATACTTTATCGTATTATAATATTAGATTAAATGAAAATTTAAATATTAAAATTTTTGTAGAATAAAAACGTATCAAATATTAAAGAAGAACGCAGCTTAGAAGCTATTGAGGAATGTTTTACTCAAATTCGCAGTGTCAAAGTGCCTCAATCACGAGCTGCCCTAAAAGAAGTACGATCGGAGTTAACTGAAATTATTTCGGAATTGAATGTAAAAGAGAACAGGATATTGGATAATATACGTAATAAAAAGGATACAGTTAAATCAGCTGTTACCGAAGAAGACGTCACAACTACTAGTAAGACACTCCAAAGTAAACTTTAAACACAATCAGTAGAAGTAAATGTTTTCTGTGGTCCGCTTCATAGTGATCCGAGTAGGTGGGGCATGCAAAATAGTATCATGTAGGAAATGTTTGTCTGAGTCTTTATTGTGTTTAGGAGTTTAGTACAATACTTTGGTTTCACATATCTCATGATCTAAGATGAGGGGTGTTTGGAACGCCACTCACTGTGAGATGTCAGTTATGGTGTTAATAGCTACAAAGTGAAAGAAAAATTTTTAAATTGTGTTATTTCAGAACTAGGCGGAAAATACATATGTAGGTGTGTCAAAAGAATGTTAAGTGCCGAATTTGGTTGAAATCGGTCGACTAGGTCCAATCATCGATTGGAAGTAAAGTTATTGTGTTTAAGAGTCAGTATGTTTGTGTTATCGGTGCGAAAACGAGCTTCGAACAAAGAGCCAACATGAAATTTTGTTTTAAAAAGGGTAAAACTTTTACCGAAACGTTTCAATTTATGAAACAAGTTTATGATGATGATTGCCTATCCCGTAGCAGAGTGCACGAGTGGTTTCAACGTTTTCTAAGTGGTCGTGAGGACATAAATGTCGATAAACATGTGGGCCAATCAAAATCCGTGATCACCGGAAATTCCATCGAAACTGTGCGGGAATTCATCAAAAATCAGCCGAAATCATCATTGAAATTCATGGAAATGGAATTGAACATCTCCAAAATATCGATTTATCGCATTTTGACCGAACATTTGGGCTTATGAAAGGTGTGTGCACGGTTTATTCCGCACAAATTGACTGACGACCAAAAATTGCTCGGAATCCAACATTCTATTCGACGCTTGTGACCGATTATTTGACTAAAAATCAAATTTTTACCATTAACTGCTCCCCGTATTCACCTGATATGACACCATGCGACTTCTTTTTTTTTTCGAAAAAATGCAGACGTAGATGCCACTCAAAAGGCTTGCACCGGCATACTGGAAGTCATATCGGCCAACGAGCTAAAACACTCGTTGGATATGCTTTTGTACCGTGCAAAAAGCTGTATTGAAGCAGAAGGAGACTATTTTGAATATAATAAATTGATTTTGATGAAAAACACCATTTGTTATATTTTTTTTAAGCCATGTTTACTTTGGAACGCATTTTGTATAACTCCATATCTATCTCGATTATTTTGAGGTGATAGAAACAACCATTAGGTGCAAAATATTGGCAGAAAACAACTAGTAAGTCTTTCCACCCCTATTTCAGCGACACCAACAAATCCAAATCTACAACCGACAGTTATGATCAGAAAATTACCAACTCCGTTAAGGAAGCAGAAATTGAATGTGGATGCAGACAGTACGACAAATCTTGATCTTACTTTTTCCAATGAAAGCGAAGTGAAAACTGTAGCCAATGTAGCTGATGCTAAGAAACCTAGGTCGGCACCGGTCCAGAAAAAAGCAAAGAAACGTAATATGAAGGTTATGAATTTAATGGAGGGTAAAAGTAACGTAGACCAAGAAAAATTCGGTAAATTATTTACTAAAACTATTGGAACAATTTGCTAAATATGAGAATACCTTTCAGATATATCAGAAAATGCAGACGTACATATTTCCGGAGTGTCGGATGTTAAGAAAGAATGCGTCGACGAACGCCAATCTAAAGTGTTGGAAGACAGATTTGAGCTTATGTCAAAGATTCCTTCGTTTGAGTCTCCTCTACTTACGTCAAAGAAAATCGAAATTGTGAAGTGTGACGATAGTGGTGTTGTATTGGATGAGTCTATAAAATTTAACAATGAAAAGGTTTGCGTTCAAGACAAACATTCAAAGGTTCCAGTGCTGACTAATGATTTAGACACTAGTGCTAATGATCAAGGAAGCAATGAATCACATGGTTCGCAGTGCGAAGGTACGACTTAATACATAAGTATGAACTTCAAACCGAAACCATTTTTTTAACATAAATTATTTAAGTAGATAATTTTGAAGGACCAATAATCTCAGCAAAGCGACGAATTGAGTTCGACGCAAAGACAAACGATGAAAGTGGTAAATTTAGTACCTATGACACAGGCACGGTGGTAACAATTTCCAATACACCCTTGTCACCCATATCTAATGACATTATGAGTCCAATAAATCCAAATTTCTTCTCCAATGATTATAAACCAGCTTTGGAAATCAATGGTCACTGTACAGGAATTGTTTATTTGGTAGGTGTAGTTTTTGTTAAAGGATATTGTGAACTCATTGCTTTCTTTCTAGGTCAAGGAAATCGATGTATCAAATATTTCCATAAACAAACCAGATAATTTAGATATGTTATTGCGTTCTAATACCGTGGATCCCAGACTGTTGAAGTTTTTAAAAAAGGTACAGTTATTTGTATATATAATTGCAAATATTATATACTTTATTTCAATTATTCTTCAGGAAAACAGTGCCTTGCATTCTTCAGCAACATTTTGTGGCATCAATAAAGTTGTTCAAAGCGATCCCCGACGTTCGAGCAGCGTTTACAATGCGGACACGTTTTTAAAACAAAATAACCAAGACTTATCTCAGCCAACGCCCAATATGCTTCTGTACGGTTGCTTGCAGCGTTCCCCATGGTATCAGTCCCTTATGTCTACTATGAAAATACAAATCAATCAAACTATTTCGATATTGGTGCGCGCTATCAATAATTTTCAAAAAATTCGTTTGAGTGATCCGTATGCCGTTTTCGACATATTCAAAATTTATTGCGCCGGCGAGTTGTTGGAAATTTTGGAAAACCTTGGACTTTTCGTTGATGTTAACGGTGTCATTTATGAAAAGAAAAATATGTCAAGTTATGGGGGTCGATCATACGGTTGTGCGTCCGTTGTTAATGCCACATACAGTTTCATACAACCGGTGGAGCCACAGTCTGTCACAGTACAACAACAAATGCACTCTTTTACTTCTCCAGCGACAAATTTTTCTGCCTCGCCTACAACATTTCAACCGTCTGCATCATTCATAAGCTGCTATATTGATTCGCCTCGGGTCGCAACGAATAAGTCTCCACAAATGCCGCAACCGTATTTACGTCGTTCAAAACCTTCACCATACCGTGCTCCATTACCATCGGTACCACCTCGACGTCACTGCGGCCTCAAGGTGCCCTATGCATGTAATGCTGCACCAACTCGTTCATCGTTATCGCCTGTAAAACTCCAGCCGCGTTGCTCGGACTCTGAGGAGGAAAATTGGGACTTAGATGAAAATATCAAATCATCGACACCTCTAAAACCTTCACTTAGTCCATGTTCTGCCAATGATTACGAGCATAGCTCCTCGAAATATGCGAACGGCAATCATAAGGAGAGTTGGTAATGACATTTTAACCCTAGGATATTCCAGTCATTGAATTGCTTATTAATTTAATTTTAATTTTCATGTTCAGTTATCGCTTTAACTTTTGTCTTAACTGAAATTATCAGAATTATTAGTAAAGGAGTTCTCTTATGTAACGTTTTGTACAGGATACAGTTTCATTTAAATGAGTTAAAATAAATCGTAAATCGAATCGGTATGAAAGTTTGAAATGTTTATCTTCGAACAGATAGATCGCCGTACTCACGAGAACAGACCATAATTCTTTTACATGGCAGTAGGTCTGTAACATGTTTCCAAAAATATTGGTAAGTGTTCTCTGCCGCTATAACAATAACAAAGTTCGACAACTCGAACCTTCAAGAATTCAAAAAGTGACACATAAAAAAGTTTGTTTAGAAGAACAACAACAACAACGTAATTCTGTGAGCTCGTGGCGGATAAGTGTCATGGTGTCACGGGTGTAATCGAACTTTTGATACTTTTGCAAATGTATGGATTAAAACCAGGGAAGTTCCTTCAGGTACATAAAGCGTGTTAGTTATAAATCTAATAAATCGACCAACTTTTTGGTGAAGTCAGCTAAAGTTACTGTGGTTCAAATCTTCGGTACCTAGGGGATGTAACAGTTTTTTGTTGGATTTGGACAGTTTTTGACCATAAGGTGGCTTACTCTAAAGGCATTATTCGTACAAAGTTTTATCCCGTTACGTTAATTGCTTCTTGATTTGTACACTCGAAAGGAAAGAATCAGATGGAATTTAAAATTGAGTTATATGAGAAGTAGGTGTGGTAGTAGATCGATTTCGCCCATTTTCACACCGTAAGATAAAAAGGTCAAGGGATGCATACTACATACCAAATTTTGGTTAAAATCGACTTGCTCCTGTTATCCCTTGTGCCAAACTACATTCCTATCAGGGGTGTTGTGGAATCTGATAGTTGTAATGAGAATTAAAGCCGATAAAAAGTAGTAAGTGTTATGAATTCAGATATTATTGATTTGATGTTCGAAACAGAGTTTGTATCGGTTTTGGGTGTCATCGAAATCAATTTTAACGATTTTGATATCAGAAATACAGCAAGAAGATAATCGCTAATAAATTTGAATATTGTGTTGTTATTTTGATGTGCTGTTAGACGATTAAAGTAAGAAAGTTGTTTTAAGTTAAGAAATTTATTTATTTTTTTTTACGAATTAAATGACTTCATTTTTATAAGGGAAACCGGGGTCCAAATGTGGCTCTATGACATTTAACACCATAGGATATGCGTATTTATTTAGTCGATAATTCCCCGATTCCCTGGGACATTAAGTGGGTTAGAGCGCAAACAGCGGAAAACGTAAACCCGTGGCTCTTATCAGCTGATAAGCTGATACGACCTATCTGATAAGATAAGTCTTATGGGAGCGAAATGTCATGGACAAGATGATACGAAACTCTTTGATTCGAGAGAGAGCTGTCAAAACTCACATTTTATAGTTATAACATTTGCCAATGAAGTCATTGCTGAAAATATTAGATTGAGTATTTTATAATCATCTTTTGGGTATTTTTCAATTTTCACACTGCTATATTAATAAACATGAGAAACAAAAACAATTCATAAAAAATATCACAATTTGTATGCTAGTATATTTTTTTAATTAATGTAACAATTTAAAATAATAAATAAACAGGAAAATAAAACAATTCATAAAAAACATCACATATTCAAGAGAAATGTATTCAATACATATATGTATATACTTATATACTATAACTTAAAGTAATATTTACATATACATATCTACTTATATAAATGAAAATGAATTGTTGTGCGTTAGTCTGATTAAAACTCGAGAACGGCTGGTCCGATTGAGCTGATTTTGGTTTTAAAATGTTTGTCGTAGTCCAGGGTAGGTCTAAACGGTGAGCAAATATGGAAAAATTGTAAGTAGGATAGATTAAGACGACAATTCCATTTTTCCATATAAAAGTTGACCAAACTGTATGTACGCTCATAACTTTCATACGACTGAACCAAATTTGATAATTCTTGTTTCGTTCGTTGAGGCTCAAGGATGGTTTTTACGGAGAGAAACATTCAAATAATTGCCGGAAAACCACTAAAAAGAGCCCTTTTCTTTTTCTCATACAAACGAATGAATGTTTGTTCGTTAGTAACGCTAAGAGAACGGCTGAACCAATATTGATGAAATTTTCAGAGGTTGTTCGTTGTGGATCAAGGAAGGTTTAGAAATAAAAATATCTTATACTTTTCATGAAAAGTCGGAAAATTGGATGATTCCAAAAAGTAACATTTTTCCATACAATTTTTTTTAAATTTTTGTTTGTTTTGTTTTTCAATATTTTTATTTGTAAATTATTTGAATAGTTCAATTTCGGTCGCTTGCTTTTTTATTCCGGCTATTCAAAAGAAAAATTATTGAAAATTATTCAGTAAAAACTTTACGTGTGTTTCACACAAAGAGGTCAATTGTAGATTGAAATTTGTTACGAAGCCACCAAGAGGTCGCCCTAATATCCATCAAAATATGGCAGCCCAACACAAGGCAAGCCAAGAAGTACTTCCAAGATGCGGTGACATACGTGCGGAATTATGGATCGCGGTAAATTAGCAAGTGATCGTCACGATGTCACAGCACGACTTTTCAAACAACTGTTACGATGTTTGATTGACTTTATCTTGAAGCAACGTACATGTGGTGCTGTTGGATGCTAATGTACTCTGTTGAGGGCAAAATAGAGGTTTTCCGCACACACACATTCTTCTTTCGATGATGGTTACACCAGATCAAATTGATGAAATCATTTCTCCGGAAATTCCTGATGTAGAGAAAGATCCAGAATAATATGAAGTGGTGGGAACCAATATGGTTCATGAACCTTGCGGACACTACATACAACCCTTTTTCGGTTTGTATGTCTGACAGTAAATGCACGAAACACTATCCACGTGCTTTTCTTTCGGAAATACAAACTGGAAATGATGGATATCAACTCTATCGGCGTCGCTTACCAGAAAACAGAACATTCAGCATTTAACTTAGAAGAGTGAATATCGAAGTTGACAACACATGGATCGTACTATATTCAGCACTATTGTCTAATTCATATTCAAAACTCATATCAATTTTAGTATTGCAGTTTGGTGAAATCGATAAAATACACTTGTAAGTACGTCACCAAAGGAAGCAGCATGGCAATAAAGCGCTTTGTTGGATATTTACTTTTGCAATTCTTGAACGTTTTCCGACTGTTGTGCGTCTCGCAGTTAATTTAAAGATGTAAAGTGTATTTCACCCCAGAGAATGCAGTATAGCCAGTGGAATCATCGCCAGCAACAAAGTTAATATTGACGAGTTTTTTCTCAACTTTCATCAGTGATCCGTTTGCGAGAACATTGCTCTATTCGGAAATACCTTGATATTATACATGGAATGCATCGTCGAAGAAATAGTTACGCAGAAAGTAAGGCCAACCAGTAGATTGACATCCAGGTGTCTTATCAACTAATGCATTAGGACGAATTTACACAATCCACCCGAAAAACGACGATTGTTTCTACCTTTGGTTGCTATTGATTAATGTACGCGGTTCAACTTTATTTGAGTCATTGCTTACTGTGAATGGTTCGATGTGTGTAAGTTTTGGAGAAGTAAGCCAGCAATTACAATTGCTGGAACACGTTAATCACTGGAATGAAAATGAAGTTGACATACTTTTCGATATAAACATCGACATTGCCAAAGACATTTTACATCGTCTTCGCTAAAAATTGGAAATGGTACAATTTCGGTTGATACTTCCGGTGGTTCGGTATCAATTCCATCTTCCCTTTATCAATTCACGAAAGATGAACTCATCACAAATGTTCGGACATTGGCCATATTATCGTAACTACGATTAGTTAAGTGCACGCGCAATGTTAGCTGCCAAAAATACCGATGTTGTTGACTTAAACTGGAAGATTCAAAGTCAAATTCCGAGAGACTTGCGCTCATACAAATCGATCGATCGTCGATCGATTGATAATGAAGACGACGCCGTGAATTATCCAGTGGTATTTCTAAATTCTTTGGACAGGCTTGGTATGCCACCGCATCATTTGTCTCTCAAAATAGGATCCGTCGTTATAATGTTTCGCAATCTTCATGCGCCGAAAGTGTGTTATGGAACCCGATTGATTGTGACGCACCTATCGAATACAAGGGGGAGAATGCTTGATTCTACGAATTCCTTTGAGGTCTAACGATTTCTCATTTAAGTTCAAACGTATTCCGTTTCCAGTGAAAATTGCATTTGAGATGTCAATCAACAGGACCTAAAGATAGTCGCATAGTGTGAGGCATAAATTTGGAAATGCTATGTTTTTCACACGGCCGTGGCGTGCTCACGAGTTGGAAAACCATCTTTTCTGTACACCGGAACAGAAATCAAAAAATGTTGTTTATAAAGCTGAGTTACATTGAAAAAAAAACAAAAAAATGAATTGATAAATTTAACTTTCTTTTCATTTCAAAATACACAATTTCACGCAGGGCAACGGGTGCGGGGTCAGCTAGTATTAGATATATATGCATTTCGACCACTCATTTCTTGATTTTTGGCATTTTCGATAAATTATACAAAATACTAAATTAAACACTTTAAAAATGCATATATAAATGCTAAAATGCAAAATTATTAATTAATTTTCATAAACATTTATTTTATCAAAACAGTTCAATGAAATTTCATTTTACACTGATTTTGTCAGTTAATTTTAGCGGTTTATTTATGGCATTCCGCCTTTTCTCATATCAACTGTTCGAAATTCCCTGATCTCCATCGCTGTCAAATGATCAGGGAAAGCGTTTGAGAGAAACATGAGAGCCAATGAGAGAGTTTCGTATCATTTTATCCATGGCTATGTAAGTGATTTCCCCTGCATAGGTTTGTGAGCTGGGTTTGGGATCCGCCACGTAAAAAAAATACCCCCAATGGAAAACCACCAACAGCCTCAGATGAGAGACCCCCCTTTTTATGACGACCATGGCAAACGAATTAAGGACTATGATTTGAGTGCATGCACCTGGAATGTCTGGTCCCTTAATTAGGAAGGTGCCGCTGCCCAGCTGGTTGATGTCCTCGTGAAAATAAAGGCTGACATCACCGCCGTCCAAGAAATGCGATGGACGGGACAAGGACAGAGACAAGTAGGTCCTTGTAGCATTTACTACAGTGGCCATATAAAGGAGCGCAAGTTTGGTGTGGGATTCGTGGTGGGAGAGAGACTCCGTCGCCGAGTACTATTATTCACTCCGGTGAATGAACGTCTAGCCACAATCCGCATCAAAGCGAGGTTCTTCAACATATCGCTGATTTGCGCCCACGCCCCGACGGAAGAGAAGGACGATATGACCAAAGATGCCTTTTATGTGTGCTTGGAGCGCACTTATGAGAAACGCCCCCGTTACGATGTCAAAATCGTGCTTGGCGACTTTAACGCAAGGGGGGGCAAAGAAGGCATTTTTGGCACTACGGTCGGTAAATTCAGCCTCCACGAGGAAACATCCCCAAATGGGTTGAGGCTGATCGACTTCGCCGGGGCCCGAAATATGGTCATCTATAGTACTAGATTCCAGCATAAGAAGATTCATCAAGCTACCTGGTAGTCTCCGGATCGAAAAACCACCAACCAGATCGATCATGTTGTGATCGCCGGAAGACACGTCTCCAGTGTTTTAGATGTGCGTGCGTTCCGAGGTCCTAACGTCGACTCGGACCACTATCTTGTTGCAGCCAAGATTCGCACCCTCCTCTGTGCAGCAAAAACCGCACGCCAACAAACACAAGGAAGGTTCGACGTCGAGAAGCTGCAATCACAACAGATAGCCGAACGATTTTCTACTCGGCTTGCACTCCTGCTCTCCGAGAGCACTCATCAACAACTCGGTATAAGGGAACTGTGGGATGATATTTCAAACCATTGGTTTTCGGAAAGTGCAAAAGAACAGCTGGTACGACGAGGAGTGCCGTTCGCAGCGGAGAGGAAACAGGCTGCCTACCTCGCAACGTTACGATCGACCACAACACGTGAGGGATGGGATAGATACCGAGAGTTGAGAGGGCTTACAGAAGGTTTCAAGACCGGAGCATTATCTTGTTGAACCCCCAAAGGTGATCTAGTCACCGATGTCCAGAGCATACTTAAATTATGGTGGGAATACTTCTCCAGCCTGTTAAATGGCAGTGATAGCACAACGCCGGGAGAAGGCGAACCCGATTCCCCAATCGATGACGATGAAGCAGACGTTTCATTACCCGACCATGAAGAAGTTCGAATAGCAATTGCCCGCCTGAAGAACAACAAAGCGGCAGGGGCCGACGGATTGCCGGCCGAGCTATTCAAACACGACGGCGAATGACTAATAAGGAAGATGCATCAACTTCTTTGTAAAATATGGTCGGACGAAAGCATGCCCAACGATTGGAATTTAAGTGTGCTATGCCCAATCCGTAAAAAAAGAGACCCCACAATCTGCTCCAACTACCGTGGGATAAGCCTCCTCAACATCGCATATAAGGTTCTATCGAGCATATTGTGTGAAAGATTAAAGCCCACCGCCAACAAACTGATTGGACCTTATCCGTGTGGCTTTAGACCCGGAAAATCAACAACCGTCCAGATATTCACCATGCGCCAAATCTTGGAAAAGACCCGTGAAAGGAGAATCGACAGACACCACCTCTTCGTCAATTTCAAAGCTGCTTTCGACACGAAAAGGAGCTGCTTTTATGCCGCGATGTCTGAATTTGGTATCCCCGCAAAACTAATACGGAGTGTACAGCTGCTGGAGTGTGCCGATGATATTGATATCATTGGCCTCAACACCCGCGACGTTAGTTCTGCTTTCTCCAGGCTGGACAAGGAAGCAAAGCAAATGGGTCTGGCAGTGAACGAGGGTAAGACGAAATATCTCCTGTCATCAAACAAACAGTCGTCGCACTCGCGACTTGGCTCTCACGTCACTGTTGACAGTCATCACTTTGAAGTTGTAGATAATTTCGTCTATTTAGGAACCAGTATTAATACCACCAACAATGTCAGCCTGGAAATCCAACGCAGGATTACTCTTGCCAACAGGTGCTACTTCGGACTGAGTAGGCAATTGAAAAGTAAAGTCCTCTCTCGACGAACAAAAACCAAACTCTATAAGTCGCTCATAATTCCCGTCCTGCTAAAGGGTGATTTTTTAAGAGCTTGATAACTTTTTTTAAAAAAAAAACGCATAAAATTTGCAAAATCTCATCGGTTCTTTATTTGAAACGTTAGATTGGTTCATGACATTTACTTTTTGAAGATAATTTCATTTAAATGTTGACCGCGGCTGCGTCTTAGGTGATCCATTCGGAAAATCCAATTTTGGGCAACTTTTTCGAGCATTTCGGCCGGAATAGCCCGAATTTCTTCGGAAATGTTGTCTTCTAAAGCTGGAATAGTTGCTGGCTTATTTCTGTAGACTTTAGACTTGACGTAGCCCCACAAAAAATAGTCTAAAGGCGTTAAATCGCATGATCTTGGTGGCCAACTTACGGGTCCATTTCTTGAGATGAATTGTTGTCCGAAGTTTTCCCTCAAAATGGCCATAGAATCGCGAGCTGTGTGGCATGTAGCGCCATCTTGTTGAAACCACATGTCAACCAAGTTCAGTTCTTCCATTTTTGGCAACAAAAAGTTTGTTAGCATCGAACGATAGCGATCGCCATTCACCGTAACGTTGCGTCCAACAGCATCTTTGAAAAAATACGGTCCAATGATTCCACCAGCGTACAAACCACACCAAACAGTGCATTTTTCGGGATGCATGGGCAGTTCTTGAACGGCTTCTGGTTGCTCTTCACCCCAAATGCGGCAATTTTGCTTATTTACGTAGCCATTCAACCAGAAATGAGCCTCATCGCTGAACAAAATTTGTCGGACGTAAAGCGCGAAACACATTTCGAACCGAACACTGATTTTGGTAATAAAATTCAATGATTTGCAAGCGTTGCTCGTTAGTAAGTCTATTCATGATGAAATGTCAAAGCATACTGAGCATCTTTCTCTTTGACACCATGTCTGAAATCCCACGTGATCTGTCAAATACTAATGCATGAAAATCCTAACCTCAAAAAAATCACCCGTTATATGGTGCAGAGGCTTGGACGAAGACAATAACCGATGAGTCGACGTTACGAGTTTTCGAGAGAAAGGTTCTGCGAAAGATTTATGGTTCTTTGCGCGTTGGCAACGGCGAATATCGCATTCGATGGAATGATGAGCTGTACGAGATATACGACGACATTGATATAGTTCAGCGAATTAAAAGACAGCGGCTACCCTGGCTAGGTCATGTTGTACGGATGGATGAAAACACTCCAGCTCTGAAAGTATTCGACGCAGTACCCGTCGCGGGAAGCAGAGGAAGAGGAAGACCTTCACTCCGTTGGAAGGACCTGGCTTCGCTTGGAATATCCAATTGGCGCCACGTAGCGAAGAGAAGAAACGACTGGCGCGCTGTCGGCTCGGCTCGGCTATAATCGCGTAAGCTGTGTCTACGCCAGTAAAGATGAAGAAGATGTAAGTGATCAGTCAACACTGCCTCTCCCTTCCGCTTTGCCGTAGGATGCTGTAGGAATCCACCGTCACCGCATTTGGATTTTTGCCGTGGAAACGTGTCATCTGATTGCTCTCTCACAACGCAGGGCTGGCAGTCTCGATATACTGTAGTAATTATAAAGATTGTCTTCAATATGTTTGAAATTTTCTTAAACTTACTCAAAATCAGAGTCGAATGCTATTATTTATACATATATAAACTATTTTTAATAGTTTGTTTTTAGTTTTGTTATTTTATATTATGAAAAATTGTATTTGAAAACATACATAGATGTGTACAAAACTATATAAGCGTACTGAGCAATGGCAACATTGTTCAAATGAAAACAAAAAAATATGGTGGATTTCTGCGTTTTTACCACGTGCTCAACTTTTGACACATTTTGCTCGCTAAGGAAGGCAACTGAGGAAGGGAGTAGCGTTTTTCGCTGATCACGCTGTTACCAGGAATAAAGGGATGCCCAACTATTCCAGTGTGAGAGCGCTTCAAAATAAGCGTTTTTATAACATTTTCCATTATGGCCAGATTGAACAAAATAATAATTTTTGGGCATTTAAATCAAAACCCCCATCATTTAGTACTAATAAAAATTACTATATAGTGGTTATTTATTATATGGAGAAACTATTTAAATATTTTTATAGTATATTAGAACAATTGATTTTTGACCTTTCAATACACAATAATAGGATTTAAGCTTGTTAGCTCTCAATCATTAAATGTTTTTAATCATTTTCCATTGAAAATAATACTATGATGCGTCAAATTACACAGCGTTTTTCAAATACCTTTAAATTTAAAAAATTTATTTAATTTTAATTGTCTTACATTTTTTATAAGTGGTCTTGAACGATGCAACAAATCCCTCCGTTTTTTTGGTAAGATTTCAATCTGGCCATCGCTCGTTTCCAATATCTAAACGTCAAAACCTCCTGAACTCGATCAACTGTCAAAGTTCAGGAGGTTTTGACGTTTAGCAATCGTTCTCTCTCTTCCAGTGAGAGAGGTGTTGGACATCTCTTTATCTCTGCTGTTACTGTGATCTCTTAATATTTTCCTTTTTTCTTTTATTTTCTTCTTCTAATAAAAGAAAAGTTAAAATTTCCGAACTCATTGTAAATTTTATTAGAATTGCTTTCACAAGATTTGCCACATTAGTACACAGCTGGGGGCCTATTCTGTAACTCGATTCGAAAAAAATTTACTTGAATTCGGATTTTCAAGCCAATTTCCGAATAAAATATTCGTTAGCTTTTGAGTTGTAGAAAACAAAAATAAAAATTGTACGTATTTATTCTGGCGCGAGGTGGTACATCTTTCGCATAATTATACAGTACATCCGAGTTTCGAATAGAATACATTTACGAATCGATATACAGAATAGGGCCCCTGATTCGAATATTGGTTTTGCGTATGTTTGAAAAGACGAAAATCCAAACAGATCTTATGACACCATTGAAAATTAGAATTGGATTCCACAACACCCCTGTATATCTTAATTTAGTGCTTAGTTATGGCACTTTATAGGCTTCCGTTTAATGACGTTTGCATCATCTGCACAACAAAAACCAACCCATTTTGACCAAATTTAAGTGTTTTATTTATTTTATAAGACTTTCTGGTTTCCAACTCTACAAATTTTTTAAATTATTCTAATCTACTAATGCTTTCCTTTTTTGGGCAGCGGTCTGACCTGACACCGTTTGTTCCAGAGCGGATAAGGAATACTCTTCCCTTGTTGAGTAATTTATGTAGTAGGTACATACATATCTTCTTCTTGATCGGCGTAGACACCGATTACGCGATTGTAGCCGAGTTTACAACAGCGTGCCAGACGTCTTTCCCTTTCGTTGCATGGTGCCAATTGGTGATTCCAGTGAAGCCAGGTCCTTCTCCACCTGGTCTTTTCAACGGAGTGAAGATCTTCCTTTGTTTCCCTCGGCGGGTACTACGTCGAATACTTTCAGAGTTGGAGTGTTTTCGTTCATTCGCACGCCATGATCAAGCCAGCGTAGGCGCTGTCTCTTAATTCACTGAAGTCTGTCAATGGCGTCGTATGTATATCTCATACAGCTCATACATAAAAAAATAGGTATTGCATATATTAACAAGTAAGGAAGAACTAAGTTCAAGTGTAACCGAACTAATAGAAGGCTAAAGAAAGAATTGATCTGATTCAACCCATTTTTGACAAACGTACATACTATTAGAAAAAATTTTCTCTGAAATTTAATTATAGTATATCTCACACATTGACGGATTTTTTCTTAAAAAAGTCAACTATAACTACTGGGGCCCAAATATTCGGTTTCGGTTAGAGACTTGCACAGAATTTTTTACACCGTCAGATAGGAATGTTAAAATTCGATGTTATGATTCGATTTCATTCATTTTCATGTCTTTCTTCAAAGTTTACAGTCCCTAGGTGTCCCTTGCTACTGCAATCCCCTGTGCCAAATTAGAGTTTTATATTTTAATTTGGTGCTAAGTATGGCACGCCCATATTTTCAAAATCTTTAACCCACAGGTGACCCTTGCTAATACACCTACATATCTTAATTAAGTACTTAATTGTCACCCTTTATAAGCTTTCATTTAAGGGCGTTTTGTGAGCGTGACAGTGGTCCGATTACAGGCATCTTCTTCTTCTTAACTGGCGTAGACACCGCTTACGCGATTATAGCCGAGTTAAAAACAGCGCGCCAGTTTACAGGCATCTACGATATTTCAATTTCTACATACAACCGTTAGGTGAACAATACTATTGTACTTTGTAGCAACATCTTAATTACTCTCCTAAGTAATTAGCGATTTTAAATTTCAATGAACGTTATTATTTGTTATTTGTCATTTTACGATTTCTGTCACAGATTTAAACGGTGCTTTTTAAATATTTAAACTCAGTCGTCTTCGGCGTTTTTTTATTCATACACTGGCCATAATACCTTCCGCAAAGCAGAATCCTCTTATAATATTCCGTTCAAGTATATCGGCAACTATAATCCATTAGCTTTCGTCAGTGAAGGAACGAGAGGTGGGATCGGTGACAATCTCTACCGGGATCTTAGGGAGAGGGTGTTAAGGGGGGGGAGCCTGATTTAGAAGCTTCAAAAAACGATTTTTTTGCTTAAATCTCTTTAAAAATAATCTAAGAATATGTCCTCAAAGTTTTAGATGAGAATTTGAAATATTTTCGAAGCTATAAGGAAAATAGTGACCGAGCGTCTAGCAGATATATGTACAATATGAGCGATTGGCAGACGCGTGATTTCTCGGTCAGGATAGAAAAAAACTAAACGTATGAAATTTATTTATTATTATTATTTATTTATTAAAGTTTATTATCTTTGGCATTAAATTATCTTCTATTTAAGCTAAACAAACTAAGAAAAGTCAAGTTCGAACATATTTTTAAACAACATAAAGTAAAATTTTTTTGGTCAAAAACCACTTTTTTTTTTCAAATAAAAAAAAAATTTACACTATTTTTTGGATTTTTTTTAGATTAATAGAATATAAATTATTAAAAAATATGAATCTCTTTGAATTTTTTGCTTCCGATAGAAATTGGGACATGCATCCTGCCCGCCGTCTGACAAATGCACATGCGAAATGCATCGGGCAATTGCTTCCCAAAGGCGGAATATCAAAGATTTCGTATCCAAAAAAAATTGTGAATGATATTTAAATATATAACTATAAACCCTAGAAATTTGCTTTAATCACTTATTTCTTTCCTTCCCAAAAAAATACTCAAAAAATCGAAGTTTTCAAGCCTCTAAACCAGGCTCCCCCCTTAGGTGAGTTGGTTTCATTTCTTATCTTATCTTCATTTGGCATGCAAACACGTGATTAGTGTCCTGCTGGGAGTCGTTATATATCGAACATACATTGTGACAAAAAAGTACCAGGAAATTATAAATAAAGCGCAAAATACTTATATAATTATTGATCAATATTTACATTTTCGTATTCAAAGTAATCCCCACCAGTTGTAATACACTTATGCCAACGATTTTTGTTTGCACGACTCATCGCCAGTTAAAACGTAAACCATGAACGCGGGATCGGAATTCGACCGTTCAAGCATGTTTTAAGAGACCAACTTTTCAAAATCATTGGAACTGTCGCGAGAGATGTCGAGCTCTCTTGCCATACTTCTAACACTTGCCTGACGATTTTCATGGAATGTGTAGGATATACATTTCATCAGTTGAAGAGGTATATCTTCAACGATCTCTCGATCGTCTTTGAAGGCTCTGTACCACTCGTGGGCTTGTTAGCAACTGCTTTTCCAACATTCGCAACGATTCCGCACAAGAAATTTGGTTAAAAATACAAAATTAGGGACAAATTCTTTCTTAGATATTTTAATCCATTGTAAAAATCGGAACGCAGTACTGAGGTGTACCGACTTAAGTAGCTGCTGTAAACAAACTGGTCGACAAACCGCTCTCATATTTGGCATAGCAATTAAGGACAGTCTTACCAACTCCCAGGAGGATTTAATTACAATTTCCGGGTGCTTTTTTGTCACAATATACATATGTTTTGTATGTCAGGGTTTTTTTCTGGGCAGGTAGGAGTTTAACCTGCCACAGCCGTGCTCTTTAATCAATTTCAGCAATTTTTACTTCATTATCTGAATAATTTTCTAGGAAGAGCTAAGTTTTTTTCCAAATTAAATATGCCTTAGAAATATTGAAAGAGATAACTTGCATTTGCTTGACTTTCTCAACTACTTGTGAATATCCAAATGGTTTTTTATATTACTCAAATACTTGTATGACTGCTTCGTTATAAAAATGTGTGCTAAAAATAGTTTTATTAGCTTCTAATACTTTAAATATTTTGTTCGTGGTGAGCCTTTTCTATATGGTGGAAATGCCCATATATGTACATATATGTAGTTTTCTCACTATATGTGGTAATGTACCATACTCATATGTATGTATATACATATATACCCATACATACATTTCGGTTAATTTATGGCAAAATGTACACATGCATGTGTGTCTAACTCCCGCTTACTGTGCAAAAAATTATTATTGTCAGTTGCTTACGATTATTGTAATATTTGTAGTTATTTTTTTCAACGGTTCGTATGTACTTATGTGTGTGTGTGTATGTATTGATGCATAAAACTTTTATTTTTGAAGAAAGCACGGAATTGCATACAAAAAAACGTACGTACAGACAGATATTTGGACGGCTTTCTTATTTGGTGCGTGCAATTTTGGGCCAAACGCTGCTGGCCTTTGCTCAACGATTTCAGAACCTTCACTATTGTTTTTACTGTGTTTTATGCAGTTTCAGCTGCCTGCCGTTTGGCTGAAATTGGGCGCAAAAAGAAAATAACATAACGAAATAAAAAACAAAACGTTGGCGAAACCATTTCCCACTTTTTTCGCTTTTACAATAATAATGTCAGAATAAAATATTCGACGTCTGCAATTTATTTGATCGCAAAAAATCTATTTGTGCATGCGGGGCAAGCGATTACGGTTAGTCAGAAGTTGAACGCGTTGGCGAGCGTGTGCCGGTGTCCAGTGTCAGGTATCTAGTGCAATACAAACGGATTATTAAGCAAGTGATACAAGTGAGACAAGGCTAAAAGGATATTTATTACTACAGAATAAAAGGATATTTAATATAAGACTATTGAAAATACCATCCGTGTGAGTGTGTGTTCAAATTTTAAACGCTACCGAGTGATCGTAAATGCATTGGAGCCATGTTTTGGGTATGAATGAAAAAAAAAATGCAGAATGCATTATTTTTTGTTGGTAAATTATTGCATATCCTAATTCTAGTGTAAACATTTTGCGGTGCTGGCATTTTTGCTGGCTTTATCGGTGTCCTCAAATGCATCGTCCCAAGACAAATCAACAACTGCAGCAGCGGAAACGACTCAAGATGAGGACACAATCGACTTGACTCCACCTGCAGACCTCACAACCGAAAAGGACGAAGATGAACGCGGTGCCGGCCAGGTTTGAAATGTGCTTTTGTAGCAATAAATTTATACGACGAAATCGCATACTTCTACTTCACAGATCGTGGGCCAGTCTTTGTTTACACCGGTCTTAGGACAGTCTATCTTGCCAACACCATTAAATTTATTTAGTGCAATGTTTCCGGCGTTGAACTCCTTATTACTAATGGGCAACTTGTTCCCGGCAACGTCTCTTTTGGGCGCGCCCTCGTTATTGGGTTCAACACATCAATTAGGAGCTGCAGCGAGCGATGAGATGCCAGCCGATTCAAAGGTTGTTTTGGTGTTAGCTGAAGACCGTAATCCTAATGCTGCGATGAGAGCAGCCCATCAGGAAGCTGCACGAACAATTCGGCAAAATGATATGTTTAGTCAGTTCTTGGCTCAATTCGGTCAAGCTGATTTTGGGCAGATGTTAGCGCAGTCATTGGAACAAATGCAACAACAGAATCCCAATCAATTGTTACAGCAGAATGCTGGGCAATTGTTACAGCAATTTGTACCGCAAGATTTCTCTCAGACGATGGGTCAACTTTTATCGCAAACGTTTCAACAGATCCCCGGTTTAGATCTGTCACAGCTTCCAATGTTAGGGCAGGCACCACCATCCGCCGATCCTTCGGTAGGTTCAGCAATGCCAGAAGCGGCAGGTGAAGCTGCTTCTTCTGCAGGCGGTGCTGCACCACAAACGCCTACGGGATTTCAAATTCCAAATTTCCAGTCAGCCTTAGATGCAGGAACACAATTATTGGGTCAGGCTTTGCAACAGCCAAATAGTGATCCAAGTTCCGGTTTCCAGTTACCAAATTTTCAATCAGCTTTGGACGCAGGTACACAAATGCTGGGCCAGGCCTTTCAACAAGCTAATGCCGATGGATCTTCTGGTGGATTTCAACTACCCAACTTTCAGTCTGTCATAGATACGAGCAACCAAATGCTGAGCCAGGGTGGCAGCTTATTTAATCTTCGTCCACTGCAATCGTTAGATCCATCCACATCTGCATCAGATGCAGAACCAGCAGCTTCACAGGTATCTGAAGTTCGTGTCAAACCGGATACCATTTCCATAGCTGACCATGACCAGAAAATGCGAAAGGATGTGAATATGGATGAATTGAAAATGACGTCGGCCTTGCAAAAAGCTCTTCTACATAAGAAATTACCAATTTTGTGGTTCCGCATTCCCGCTGATTCATCTGAAAACGTTCATGACCTTGAAATGAAAGAACCCAACGCATCTAAAGTGAAAAATGCCGAAGAAAAGCAACTACAAACAAGGTTGCAAGCATTCCAACGCCAAGTTATGACCGAATTAAAGCTGCTACAGGACATAGAACGTCAAGCTAAGGAAATGCGTGCGGCTTCATTGGGCTCAAAGTTACAGAGTTTTAAAGATGATGCTAATGCTAACACACATACCAGTATGTTGAGTAAGATACCAATTCATAAAATAACCCGCTCTGATATTGAGAAAGCTTTGAATGACGATTATGTCAAAAAGCTTTTGCATAAAGCCGCGATTGCGAATCGCAAAGAAGTTGGAAAGATGCCCATATATACGCCAAGTGGTGTAAATATTAAACGCCAAACCTCTAAGTCAACGATGGCTCCACGACAAATGTCAAGAGATGACATTGTGCGCTTGATGGCCTATGCATATCGCATGGCAAGTGATAATGGAATTCGAATGTTGGAATCTTCAGAGAGTAAGAAGCCATCAAGCGACCCGGAATTAGATGGTAATCAAGCTTCCGGAGATACTTCCAAAACTACAGAACGTAAGTGGCCATCAGATGCACAGACACCGATGAATAGACAGTGGCTGGATGAAGAAAATCGAAATTCAGATGCGAAAGCTTTTAAACAGGATCCCAAGTTAAAGCAAATGAGACAAATGTGGGCAGAGCCACAGCCACAAGTGGCAATACAGCAGCCTATGATGATGCAGCAGATGCCGTTGCCAATGATGCAACAACCTGAGATGCCTCAAATGGTAGCTATGCAAGCTCCAATGGAATTACAACAGATGCCGATGCCAATGATGCAACAACAGCAGATGCCTCAGATGGTAGCACAACAAGTTCCAATGGAGATACAACAGATGCCGATGCCAATGATGCAACAACAGCAGATGCCTCAGATGGTAGCGCAGCAAGCTCCAAGTGTGATGCAACATATACCGATGCCAATAATGCAACAACCACATATGTCAGTTCCCCAAGGTCCAATGGAGATGCGACAGATGTCAAGGACGATGCAAGAGCCCCGGATGGTAGCACAGCAAACACCTATGGAACAAATTCAAGAGCCCCAGATGGTAGCACAGCAAGCGCCAATGCAGGTTCAACAGATGCCGATGCCAATGATGCAACAACAGCAGATGCCTCAGATGGTAGCACAACAAGTTCCAATGGAGATACAACAGATGCCGATGCCAATGATGCAACAACCACATATGGTAGCCCAGCAAGCTCCAATGGAAATGCGACAGATGTCAAGGACGATGCAAGAGCCCCGGACGGCAGCACAGCAAATACCGATGATGATACAAAATCCTCGGGTAGCGATGCAGGAGCAGCCTATGCTAATGCAGCACACACCTATGATATCGCAACAACCTCAGACCGAGGGAATGCCGCAAATGAGTGCACAAGACGGTACCATGATGTTGCAACAAATGTCGCCGGATATGCAACGTCAAACTGAAGAACAAAACTTAGTCGGTGAGGCTACGCCACAAATGTCTGAGAATGCTGGAAAAGCTCGATTTAAAGGTAATCTATTTGGTATATTACGCGACAATATTACTCTCTTCCCCACTGACTCATTTGATCGATCAGGCGGCTCCGCTTTTGATGAATTCGATATGTTTGGACTGGGTGGAGGCCATGATAAAGGGAAAAAACAAAAACATGGAAAACATTCTGGCTTGAGACCGACAATTATTAATTATTATTACAATGCTGGTGGCCGTCCATCAACTTATAGTACTGGTGGATATGGCGGTGGAAGTTCAAGCTATGGCTCAAGCAGCAAACCCAGCTATGGTGCGAGTTATGGTAGCGGTGCTAGTGGAAGTTATGGTACGCCTAGCGTCTATGCTGGAAATGGCCCAAGTTATGGAAGCTACGGTGCAAGTGCCGGAGGAAGCTACAGTAGCGGATCTTACAGAACAGCTGTTGGAGATGATGAAATAAGAGCAATGCTTCAGGAGCACTCACAAATGGTGAGCAATTTTAATCATTATGTAATTGCGATTATTACATGTGTAGTGTCTCTTATAGTATTGCCATGCAATCGTAGTTTGCTCAAATCATAGACTTTTGAATATCCAATATCGAATTACCTTAATTTCAATATTTGTTATCACCGTCAGGTCGTGCTTCATTAGATTGTTTCTGTATTGAAATTTAAAAGGTTGAATATATGGTTCTGTGTATTTGGCAAAAATATTAATGTATAGATCAGTGTCTTTAGACCTGAAATATATAAATTTTTTATCCATAATTGGCGTTTAAACCATTCCTGGATGTTTTTGGACTTCTCTTTTTAAAGCCGATACTTGATATTGTCGGAAAACATGAAGGGACTAAAAATTTGCACTCAGAAGTGGAACGGCTATTTAAAAGTGTCCGAGTCTGTTTCTGTTACATATATCTTATTATTATAGGAATAGCTTCGGTTCCTAGTGAAACAAAACATATCCATTAAATAAGGCTAACACTCTATCTCGACCTCATTAATTTCACTTCTAAACTATAACTGGCTCAAGCTCGAGATAACCATCTTTAAGAAGAGATATTGATTAATGATTAACTGTCATCGTCACGATTTGAACATATTCACATATACAAGTAGATATTGAAAATCCCGTAAATCTGGAGAATACCTTTATCAATAGCCTAGTTTCATTTCCGTAATGTATCTTATAGCGATAGTAGATACATCATATTCATTCTATATCATTTATCATTTAGTTACTAATTACTTCACTCATGCTCATCAAAATTTTGTTTTTGGTTTCCGTGCAAATTTCATATCATTAACAGGTGACGCATTTCAGAAAATGATGTCCGACACAGACCGCAACCCCGTTAGTACCACAGTTGTGCCAAGTACAACAACATACCAGGAAACGTCATTGGCCACTGAAAACATTAATCAAAAACAACCAACATCGCAGACGGAAACATCTTCGATTAGTGATAAGCCAAAATCTACCACAACAACGTCTACAAACTCGCCAACCACAACTTCTTCAAAGTTAACAAGGTTAGATTGTAAGTTAAGACGAAACAGTATTTTAGCTAAAGGTAAAACTCACAAAGGAGATTGCATAAGGCAAAAACGGAACGCTAACTACGGTACGCTGCAAGCGATTGACGCAAATTCATTAAATGCGTTACGTAAAACATATAAGGACTCATTAAAAGAGATAACGTTGAACCCAGATGAAGATCCGGCGGAAGCTCTGATGCGTTACAATGCCGCTTCCATTCGGGCTGCTTTGGAGGAGGCAAATAAAGCGCCGATGGAGATCAACACAGGCGGTGAAGACGTCACCACCATTGAGGGACATAACAATGAAGCGTATTACGATGGCGTCCAAATGCCGATTTTGAATCACGTTCCTACTCATTTCCAGGTATTTTCAGAACCTACTCCTTATGTAGCTGATCAACACAGCCAGCGCAATAATTACAAGATCATCGACAGTACTGTTCGTGAACCAGTTAACGTACAACCTCAAATGCAACAAATTCAACTACAAGAATGTAAAACTCCGAAAAGAAAACAGGATCATATGAAATCCGTAGAAAATAAGAGTTTTCCGCCGGCTATTGTCGGTCCTGAAGAACCGCAGCACCCAATCGTTTCAAATGTGAGTGAAACGCAAACATCTGAAAGTGAGCTCAAAACCCTGTTGGAGCTTATTAAGCAACAAATGCAAACGTGCTGTGACAAGTGTCGAGATCGAATTTTGGGCAACATAAAATCGAATATCAAGGCTTTGCATTCTTACGAGAGTCTACAGAAGGATGAAGCGACGAGGATACCTTCAAAAACAGCAGTCTCGGCTTCAAACTCGAACTCCAAACGATGCAGGTATGATGACCAATTCGAAGAGTGGTTACGGGAAATGGAGGCCAAGGGGTATGAGTCCAAGTACCTGACTAAGTCGCATCATTGGCAGTATTTGAACAGCGGTAAACTGGCTTTAGCTATGGAAAGCGGCGAATACGATCAGGAAAAAACCAATAGAGTTTCGAAGGAAACTAACGAACAGCATTTTAAACGCTATACTCCGCCAGGTATCCCGATGCATGATAAGGACCGGAAAAGTAAAAAATTGTCAAATAAGAGTAAGGGTAAAGCATTTGGAAAAAAATTACCGGATCTGAACTACTCTATTAAAGAGCATGTGCATGTTGTGAACGATGAGTTGAGACATTTAAAGCAAAACTCTGAGGAAGTTACACTCAGTCCATATGCCATGCGTGGTAAATTCAAGAGCAGTAGTGCTAGAAAGCACAGTGGCTCTGCACCTGTGACCGTACCGGTAAAATTTAACGCAATGTCGCAGCTACGGTCATCACTAAGCAATACAGCCGAAGAAAATAAGGCTAAAGTGGTGGAACTCTTGAGTTTACTCTACGATTTAAACCCAAGAACTGAGAGTACGACGAATGGTAAGCCCGCACAGCTCTCAGTTGTGGTTATGCCAATTGTGCCGGCGAATACGACAGCGAATCCCGGTCAAGTTGCTACCACCGATAAGGCACGAACAAAACGAATGCGTTCCCGACGAAAGCAGAAAGTAGAAAATGCTATAGCGACAAAGGTCGAACAAAGTAAATAGTATCGCTAAACAGTGACAAAGGAGAAGTCATAAATTTATATAAATTATATTGATTATTCATAAGTTATATAGTTAATAAGGACCTATAATAATTAATAATGAAATATCAAGGTCTGTAAAATAATACTTAAATAGCTGTTTTTAATTGTTTTATTTTGATTAAGTTTTCTTACTGCATTTAGAATTCCATTACAACCATTGCTCATTTTTGAAATTTCTCTTACATCTATCATTTCATGCTCACCCCATAAATGCGGCCAATGATCATCACATATCTCCATCTCCAAAACTCATTCAAAATCACGTTGATCAGCTCTAGTGTTAATCCAGAAAGTTCATCTTCTATGGATCCTGAAAATGTAGGGTCGATTTTCAGCTTCAGTCCGAATATCTTAACACCTTTTATGGAGTTACAATCTGTACCATTATATGAAAGCGATCCATGGAATCACAAATCGTATGACTTGCACTATCCTCTCTATGTGGGTGGTGGAAGTTATGAACCATATTTAAATAGCAAACGCTTAAAACGGAATTCGCGTGGTTACACAAACAACATACTCACACCCAGTATTCTGGATCATTTCTTGAAAGTACGTGTGCAATTTGAAAAGAGCTTTCCGGAGCTTTATAAAAGCTTACGTGATCAACAGCGCGCCCTTAATTTGACCAGAGTATTTGTGAAGCCGCCCGTGATACCTAAAACAGTGATGTACCCACCAACAGAATTGGGTGCTGCCGAATTGTTACCATCAGATTTCAGCTCCATTCAAAACATTGATCCCACTACTAAAATCGAAGATGTTACAGACTATTTTTTATTTGATGATGATGATTAGAATAATACGTTCTTGAAAGTGGCCTACCAAATATTTGTAATTGAGAAGTGTAAAATAAAATAAAATAAATAAATGTGTAAAATAGTAGAATTATTTTTGTACAAATGAAGACATGGGAATAATCGATGTGATTTTATAAGAGTCAAAATGTCTCGCTACATATTGGGCATACTTTCTCGGACAACGGAGACAGGGGTACCGATCCCTCATATTTGGAGCACAGGTAGATCACAGAAGTTATAACCCAAAACAATGTTCGAAACTACCTATAAAAAAATTCGTATACTTAGTCCATCTTATACTCCGAGGAAAATTCTACTAGAAAAAGTTTATTATTACATGAAATAATGAAGTTAGTTATCGTTTGGAGGCCGGCTAGGAAATCAATTTTGTTAGATAACTCTGAGACACATATGTATGTACCATAAATTGGTATAAATGCAAATTAAATGGAGTGATTTACCTTGGAGAAGTAACACAGAATAGATAGTTTGAAATCCTATGGATTAACAGAAAGCAAATTAAAAACGGGTTAACAAAGAACTAAAAATGAAAGTTAATCATCTAAGTGCTTTATTAGAAAAATAGGATTGCACGTAGTAAGAATTTAGATACGCCATGAGTCCATTCATCCGCCTGTACTCGTATAAGCGGTAACTTGAATAAAAATTTAGATATATTGATGAAACTTGATAGATGTGTTTCCAGGCACCCAAGAGGGGTCGGTTTGCAGATACCAAATAGTTGTTTGGTATAGGGTATAGCAGTGGAAAGGGCATCTTTGAGCTTAAATTTTTCCCCAATATTTCTTTATGAACTGTGAAAATTGATAAAATTAGATGCTAATGTTAAAAATCACTAATTGGGCGATAATTCAACAAATAATCGCGCCAAACATTAAATTTTAAATCAATTATGGTACGAAAAAGCTTCATAGGAGTTATTGCCAAGAGAGAAGAAGAGAGAAGAGAGGGGGTGGCATCGCCCAAGTTTGGATGAAATCCTATATCTCAAGAACTACTTTTCTGCCTTTTTATTTTCTCTATTCCTATATGACCAGATAATGACCAGGAAGCACACCCTGCTAAAAGCCTATTTATAACCTTCGTGCATAATCTAACGCAATGAGACTTTGTGTTGATACTACGGATGGCTTTAATTGCCGCTTGGCTATCCACTTAATGCTATGAGTTTATTGCTTAGAGCAGAAGCCCACTGGGTACTTTCTGTTACACCCAAAATTTAGGCCTGAAAGACCGAATCGTAGTTATTCCATGTATGGATTACTATAGAGAAAAAACCTGCTCCAGTTCCTGTACAATCCTTTGATCAGTCAGTGAACCGCTGGTACGGTGGTAGTTAATCTCCGTTATTATCAGTTCTTGGACGTTGGGCAACTCAGGAGTCTATCCTTCGGAGAAAGTGTCAGCCCTGACCCAGCAACGATTTTCGCGTCAGTCGCAGTTCCATTTAGCTGCAATGTTTTCCACTTTCGGAGTGAGCCGTATCGACCTTGAACACCGATCTGATTGCAGTCGACTCCGACTCAAACCGGGGCTGTTATTCAGCCAGCATGCTCATTCTGAGTCTGCCAGTTTCAATAACGGGTATTATCGTAGCGCAGTTGAAGGGACGTAGGATCTAGTTTACCCTTCTAACTCGTCAAGGGGGAACTTTCGTCTTGCCGGAGTTGTTAAAAACATTTAGAATCCGTACAAAATCGCTCATATTTATCTAAATACCCTATTTAAAGACCACTGGATTACAACCATTAACATAACAAGGTCAGACCAAAAGTTTCGGTTAAAATGTTGTCAAACTTCAACTTTTTGGTGGAATTACGATTTTCAACTCTGTGTCAGTGGGATGGACTAGAGTATCTAAAAATTTCAACTACTACCAAGCAGTTGGAAATTAAAAAAAAAACATTATTTTATTTATAATTTTAAACTACTTTAATCAGTTGTTAGTAACAAATCAATAGAAAGGTGAAGAATTTGTTAAGCCTTTGGAAAAAAATCCCGATGCTGAACGAGACAAGCAATAATTTGGCTACAACCTACTACTCCTAGGAATATACTTTTTGTGTAAAATAAAATTTTTCTCTTCTTCAGTCATTTGTGTTTTATCCACTACGTACAAAATCGATGTTCATAATATTTAAAACCTTTTTAATAACCACGATATCTACGTAGTCTGCGTCAGGCCAAAATTAAAATTATTTAAAATGCATTATTGATAATGGAAAACGGAAAGTTTGCGGTAATATTCCATCATCTAATTTAGAAAAAAAAAAACAAATTGCTTCGTTTTCTAAACAAAAATGGATGAATTTCCAACAAACCTTACCGCTTAAAAGCTTTTTAATTGTCAGTGGAACTTTGACTTATCTGATGTTAGGGAGTTCAAATGGATTCCACTGATTACCAGGCTTTTTCTTATGCGCAGCTCATCAGTTTTGGCCTTATTTGGAAAATAGCAATAACGGACTTTTCAATAAGCGCGCTACAAAATGTTTTTTTTTTTTTAAACGGTTTGGGATATCAATGAAATTATATTTACTTATTCCTGTGAAAGTACTTTCGATGCCATTAGACAAGCTCGCAGAAATCCAGATGCTGAACCCAATTTTTGACGGTTTTCAAGCATAAATTGGCTGATTTGGGTCTACCTCAATTAATGCGCCAGCGGCAACAATATTCTCGACACTACGGACACTTCTTTGTCTCACTGGCACTGAAACATTTTGTACTGTGCTGTGGGTTCAACTTTTTCTACTAGATGCTCAATTGTTGATCTGACAGGACGATTATGACGACCATAAATTGGACATAACGATCTTAAAGTTGAGGAATTTGGTAGTAACTTGTAATAATTTTGACTCGTTGGATCGTATATCTTTCCATGATGAAATGGCAAACCTTAATGAAGAGAAATGTCAAAAGAGCGGGGAAAAATATTCCGTTGTTTGCTGTCACTAACAGTCTATTTTTGTTATTGGGGATATGAAGGCTACTTGAACTATTGTGGTATAAAACATAAAGAAATAATATTCGGTTAGATCCGAACTCAGCACTACTTTATTTGTCTTTTATTGCCGCTTTTGTCAATGGCTTTAAGTCTAATGGCAGCTCCAATTTGTCATCGTTCATAGTCATCCAGTAGCTCAAGGTTGGTAAGACCTTTTGATAGAGTTTTATCGCCGGGAGTGTTATCATTTAGATCAGGCTTTGGTCCTTCTTTGAAATATACGTAAATAATTTTCTCTAAGCTACATTTGTTAGTTCAGCTATTCGTTTATATTAATACTATATTTACGTCCACATTAAGTTTTTTTTGATAGAATTGTGGTAATAGATTCGATCCTTGAACAATTTCTGCGCGTATCGATTTAAAGAACTGAGACATATGTAAAGCAAACTAACTTTTGCGACATATTTATATCAGAAACTTGAATTGAGAAACTCAAATTTTCAGATATTATATATGTATATTTGATATATTTTTTTAAAAGAAATGTTTTAGCAAAGTCAAGAACCCTAATAAAGTTATAAATAAAATTGTGGAGTTAAATACTTTCAAAGCTTTTTAATTTTGAAAATTCATTAGTTATAGTTAAACAAACGAACAGCAGAGGAAAAGCTTACAGAATTCTATGTGGTCAATTTGAGAACAAAGGATGCAAACTTCAATCTAAAGAGCATAGCTGGTAAGATTCCATTTGGGGACTTAAAGGCTTTTGAACTATTTTCCTTTAGTAATTATGTGCCTATATCATATATTAAATTCTAAATCTTATTGCGGTTAGCCCATATTTTTTCAGAAGAAAACGCAAAATCAGGGAAGTCACCCATATAGACACCATGACTTTTTCAGATGACTTTTCCGATATTCTATTCTTTAGATTAGGTTAAATGTGCGTGATTCATTCGGACGGCTGTCGATTGGATTCCGGAGTAAAATGGTTGATTCATCTTCCGTCCAAAAACGAGTTAATTGCGTTTGAACATTGCTACACTGCTGGTGGTTAATTTGAAAACTTGCATTACTTGGTACTACTGTGGTACTTAGGGTGAGGTTATTATCGTGGTGTGGTGCATCATGAATTCTTACCATCGGGTCAAACTGCTTTCAAATAATATTATTTGAGCGTTTTGCGTTCTCTGTGTCAAGCTATTCGTCTGAAACAGCTAGAATTGTGGATGAACAACTTTTGGTTCCTTTCGATTATACGTTATGCGACTTTTTTGAAAAAACTCGGCTCTTATCGTTTCGTAACTACCATATTCGCCTGATTTGGCTTCGTGCGACTTCTGCGTATTCAGGAGATAAAAAACGAATATAAGAAGTGCGTTTTGAACAATATACCATAAGTTATGCATGGTGTCACACATAGTATATTTGCTGGGTAATGATTCATACCTCTGATTAAGTTGGGCACAGCACAATTTCACTTTTATTGACACCTTCTTCTTCACCAATGCAATTATCAGGGTATACCTCAGTCTGTTTAACTCGTGTTAATTTTAATACATAATTCCTAAAGTCCCAGAGTGTACCTTTTTGTGGTACACGAGTACGCAATATAATAGTATGTAAAAATACGAGGGCTTACAGTGAATATACATACATACACAAATTAATATGGTTGCATCTAAATTGCCAGCTATTATGCGGAATTGAGAAGATGTTAATATTTCATACACAATTTGTGGATATGACATTAGCGGTGCGTAAGCTCCACACATCCTAATATTCATACAAATGTTCACATTTAACATTTAAGTTGCAAGGTGATATAATCAGGTACTTGTTCAGGCACAAGGCCGGCTGTAAAGAGACTTTAATATTTAACGGTGTCGTTTACATACTCTGCTTATAAATTCCAAAGATGCGTAAAGTGTGTGTTTTTTCAAAAATTGTCCTTTGGAAAGGGCACATATAGATTAGGCTAAGTTAGGTTAAAGAGATTTGGCGAGTCAGGAGAGATACGGCACATCGGTGTTAGTTATACAACTTTGAAGAGTTATACTACTATGCCCAAAAAATAAGGTGACATTTGAATTTAAACCGCGCGCGTCTAAGGATTTGGAGAATTATTTTTTTTTAGGTTGGTAGTACTGTCAGTCACATTTATGTCAAATTTCATGTCATTTCGTTTGATGCTGCATAAGCTCGTTACTTTCATTTTGGTCGTGGTCGGAATTTCTTCAGCAGATCTATTGAGACTTTACTAAAAAACTTGTATTTCGCATACCAATTGATAGAAGGTGAGTTGCAGATACACCTGCAGCAAATTCTTCTTTAAAAAACTCGCATCATGTTGCTATAAATTATGATAGGTTTGTTCACCTAACGGTTATTTGTAATACCTAAAACTACGACGAGATGAGTTGAATTCCGATTTACTATCCGTCCGTCCATTTCTCCGTGCAAGTGATAAATTTTTCAACCAAACTTTCTGAAGTTCTTCGAGCACTTCTTCAAACACTAAAAAAATACCTGAAATCAGATGATTACCACACCCACTCCCTACATATTGCTTAGGTAGATACGCAAGGTAATCATAGGAGTCGGTATACAAATTGGACGGTGGGTGTGACTACCGACCATTTTAAAGTAAGGTCTAATTCCTTATTTCCTCATTATTATGCTATCAAAAAAGTTTCAAAAAGTACTTTATGTAATGTTTGGAAATATCATATTTAATGACTCACTATAACAGCTTTCTGTAGATTCTTCTCAACTTCTCGTTTACAAACTTTATTCCACATACTCATTAAGTCAGAGAAAGTTCTAATTGAAAAAATAATGTTTAATATCCTGGATGGTGGAGTCAGGGGTGTTTGAGGTAATACACAAGGACCAGATCGTTGAATAAAATTTTAAGCCCAATTAAAATTTGACGTACGAGTATCTAAAAGTTGCCGCTAAAGAGTGTAATGAACTTTTAGTTAGAAAATTCTCCCACTCCAAATATTCCTCACTTTCACTGCAATATCTAAAGAGAAATTGTAACCCCGCAAGCTATAGCATATTCACCTGCTTTTGCTTGCTACATAAGCGTATGTATTACATAAAATACCAATGTAGGTATACTACAAGTACTAAATGTACATACATATAAATAATTTAAGTCTATTAAGTATGCATTATGTATCCCTTTGGTTCTGATAAGTTTAAGGACACGCTGTGCCCTTGCACATTGCTCTGTCTACGAGAGAACAGTATGTTTGGCTGTGACCCTGCAACTGTGAAAGCAACCGAAGGTGTCGCATTATCATAATTGCCACACTTACCTTCGTGTTGGATAAGCCTTTGTTTTAGGCAACCGACTATGAATTTTCTGCATGAGCAGATAATGATCAGTAGTCTCTCATATAAATACATCATTTCGAAATATACCAAAAAATAACATGTTTATTACTCTGCGTCAAAAAAGACTGGTGATGTGACCAAACCATTTTTTTTCGAGAAATTGATTCATACGGAAAAAATAAATTCTCCCTCAAAATTTAAATATTTGCTTTCGAAATTCAAAATTGAGTTTATTTAAAACATCATTATTAATTACAGTATGTATGTAACTTGTCACAACGCATCGTAAAATCATAAATTTTTACACTTCTTTAAAAAAATTATTGTGATACATATTACAGATAAAAATGAGTTTACGCAATTACAATTCGCTATATGAAACCCCCACTAATTAATCGTTAAAGGAAACTCAAATGTTTTTTATTTGGTGTGAAGTAGAATCGTTAATTAAGTTCTGAATATCATTCAAATGGCCTCTACGACTTCTTTTGTAAGAACGAATTCGATTAACCCAATTATCGAGTATATTTCCCACTAAATCAAGTCATATGTCATGAATAGCACGTTCAATGTTGTCTTCTAAAGCTTGAAGAGAGTCTGGTTTATTGTTTAAGACCAATGATTTCAAATAACCCCACAAGAAGAAGTCTGGTGATGTTAAATCACAATTTCTTGGTGGCCATTCAATTTCACAATTTTTAGAGAAAATGGGATTTCCAAGCTTTTTTTGCAATAATTCGGTTGTTGCACGTGCTGTGTGGAACCAGAGTTTGTTTTCATCTACCTATGCCGCTCTCCATTGACAGTAACGGTGTCACCAACTTCGAAAGAAGTACGGACCGATGATTCCATCAGACCAAAAACCACACCAAACTGTCAAGTTAGATGAATGTAATGGTTGTTTATGGATATTCTATGGATTTTCTTCGCACCAGAATCGGCAGTTTTGTTTATTTAGCTCACCACTCACATGAAAGTGGGCCTCATCAGAGAAGATGAGTTTATTGAAAATCGATTTCAAGTTGTTCCAAGGTAAATTCAGGACATTTACGGTAGTCTAATGGCTTCAATTCTTGGGTAAGAATAATTTGATTAGAATGCAAGCCCAAATCATTTCTCAAAACCCGCCAGGTTGTGTCCCATTTTTGAGAACGTCCTGAACCGCACCAATATTTTCATTACTTCGAGCGGTTCTAATTTGTAAACGTTGTTCTTACGTATTTCTTTTCATGAGGAATTTGTAAACATTACTGATTGCATCGAAAAAAAAATTACAGAGAATAAAATATTAAAAGTGGAATAATTAACTCCTATACTTATTGACATACTCGACATAAGGTTTGTTAGAAGAACGAAAATCATTAAACATATGTAGTATATGGGAGATGGGGGTAGCATCGACCCGATTTTATCTATTTTTGCCAACACTAAATGCAAGTTGTACTTGTACTACTAAAATAAACTAATAAATATACTAATAAAATGTTACATGAGATGTACATATAAAGGTACCTCACATACCATCTCCAATCATATGGAGTAAAGTCAGCCGGAAGTCATGTGCTTATTATAAGGAGGTAGGTCAACTTTCGTCCAATTGTATTCCTTTTAGGCACAAAAATGCGTTCTAAGTCCCCTGGAAGTTCAACATACCATTGTCATGAAAATATCCCTAAATTTCAATTATATTTCTTGTACATTGACCTATATTTGCGGTAAAAAGTAAGCTATAAGTACTGTGGTTCAAGTATACGAGTATACTTAAGGGCTTCAACAGTTTTTTGGACTTGTACAATTTATACTTGTAGTAATCAGCTGGCATACACTAAAGACATTATTCGTGGAAAGTTGTATCTCTTTTATTAATTGCTTCTTGATTTGTACCCTGGAAAGAAAGAAGTCAAATGGAATTTAAAGTTGTGATATGGTACATGGGACCACCCATTTTCGCACTGTGACATAACAAGAATATTACGTACCGAATTTTGCATGGACGGACGGACGGTCGGACAGATGGACAGTCAACCCGTTTCAACTTATCTCGTCACCCTGATATATATATAACCCTATATCTATGTCACTTAGTTTTAGGTGATATATACAACCGTTAGGTGAACAAAACTATTATATTCTGTAGCAATGGGTTGCAAAACTATTGGCTTCATTTTCATCTCAAGAGAAAACTTGGATAAAGCCAACAAGAAAGTTAAACATGATATTTATTGTGAAGATGGAATTCCCAGGTTTTTAAAGAATTTTGTATACGAAATATAAATAAATATACGTATATAAATATTTTTGTTTATTTTTTATACACTGAGCAGGGTATATTAAGTTTGCCACGAAGTTTGACACATTGTTATTAAAAGATATGCACCTGTGAAGTGTACATTAGCTTTGGTGCAGCCGAAGTTAACGTTTTTTCTTGTTTTCTAATAGATTTATACGTAAAAATATATACACACGCATATTATGAAAAGAGGCATTTCACTATTTTGAAACGATAATATTTCATAAATCAGAAGCACTTTTAGAAATATAGTTTTTTTTGAAAATACAACTTTGAACATTGTTATAAGAAAGCATCTTTCATAAGGTCAAGGTTAAAAACCGGCAAATTTTATGCATCATTGAAGTAAGAGGAAAATGTAGATTAAGTCTACATATTTGATGTTAATATATGTATATATTTTTTTAATTATTTTTATACTTAATTTAATTAAGTTCGAAGACAAATATTCCGAATTTGGAGTATAAATCCCACAAAATGTTTTACAGTAATATAGACACAAATAATTGTTTCTGTTTATTTTCTATGGAGTCATGTGTAGAAGTTCACGCAAGTGAGGAAAGTTCTCTGATCGCCATTCACTTGGGAGTGGCCAGAAACGATTCTTTTACATATGACTCAAGCAGCTCACGACTTCCGGTCTTTGACCAAGTATCCTCTGGGTAGCCTAAGAACATCCGTTTGAAGGCGATTTAAAGTGAGAAGGCGAAATATCCCCTCCGCAGGGTTGTGCACTGCGTTTGGGACCCGCCACGTAAAAAAAACAATCAATGAAAAGGAAAAACAAGCCTCGGATGAGCGATCCCGCTTTTTATGAGGACCATGGCAAGCGAAATAAGGACTACGAATTGAGGGCATGCACCTGGAATGTCCGGTTCCTTAATTGGGAAGGTGCCGCTGCCCAGCTGGTTGATGTCCTCGTGAAAATAAAGGCTGACATCACCACCGTCCAAGAAATGCGATGGACGGGACAAGGACAGAGATAAGTAGGTCCTTGTGGCATTTACTACAGTGCCCATATAAAGGTGGATTCGTGGCGGGAGAGAGACTCCGTCGCCGAGTACTATCATTCACTCCGGTGAATGAACGTCTAGCCACAATCCGCATCAAAGCGAGGTTCTTCAACATATCGTTGATATGCGCCCACGCCCCGACAGAAGAGAAGGACGATGTAACCAAAGGTGCCTTTTATGAGTGCTTAGAGCGCACTTATGAGAGATGCCCCCGCCACGATGTCAAAATCGTGCTTGGCGACTTTAACGCCAGGGTGGGCAAAGAAGGTATCTTTGGCACTACTGTCGGTAACTTCATCCTCCCCGAGGAAACATCCCCAAATGGGTTGAGGCTGATCGACTTCGCCGGGGCCCGAAATATGGTTATCTGTGGTACTAGTTTCTACTCGGCTTGCACTCCTGCTCTCCGAGAGCACTCGTCAACAACTCGGTATAAGGGAACTGTGGGACGGCATTTCAAACTCCTTACGTACAGCTGCAACCGAAACCATTGGTTTTCGGAAAGTGCAAAAGAACAGCTGGTACGACGAGGAGTGCCGTTTCGCAGCGGAGAGAAAACAGGCTGCCTACCTCACAACGTTACGATCGACCACAACACGTATGGGATAGATACCGAGAGTTGAGAGGGCTTACAGAAGGTTTCAAGACCGGAGCATTATCTTGTTGAATCCCCGAAGGAGACACGACGGCGAATGACTAATAAGGAAGATGCATCAACTTCTTTGTAAAATAGGGTCGGACGAAAGCATGCCCAACGATTGGAATTTAAGTGTGCTATGCCAATCCATAAAAAAAGAGACCCCACAATCTGCCCCAACTACCGTGGGATAAGCCTCCTCAACATCGCATATAAGGTTCTATCGAGCGTATTGTGTGAAAGATTAAAGCCCACCGTCAACAAACTGATTGGACCTTATCAGTGTGGCTTTAGACCTGGAAAATCAACAACCGACCAGATATTCACCATGCATCAAATCTTGGAAAAGACCCGTGAAAGGAGAATCGACACACACCACCTCTTCGTCAATTTCAAAGCTGCTTTCGACAGCACGAAAAGGAGCTGCTTTTATGCCGCGATGTCTGAATTTGGTATCCCCGCAAAACTAATACGGAGTGTACAGCTGCTGGAGTGTGCCGATGATATTGATATCATTGGCCTCAACACCCGCGCCGTTAGTTCTGCTTTCTCCAGGCTGGACAAAGAAGCGAAGCAAATGGGTCTGGCAGTGAACGAGGGCAAGACGAAATATCTCCTGTCATCAAACAAACAGTCGTCGCACTCGCGACTTGGCTCTCACGTCACTGTTGACAGTCATCACTTTGAAGTTGTAGATAATTTCGTCTATTTAGGAACCAGTATTAATACCACCAACAATGTCAGCCTGGAAATCCAACGCAGGATTACTCTTGCTAACAGGTGCTACTTCGGACTGAGTAGGCAATTGAAAAGTAAAGTCCTCTCTCGACGAACAAAAACCAAACTCTATAAGTCGCTCATAATTCCCGTCCTGCTATATGGTGCAGAGGCTTGGACGATGACAACAACCGATGAGTCGACGTTACGAGTTTTCGAGAGAAAGGTTCTGCGAAAGATTTATGGTCCATTGCGCATTGGCCACGGCGAATATCACATTCGATGGAACGATGAGCTGTACGAGATATACGACGACATTGACATAGTTCAGCGAATTAAAAGGCAGCGCCTACGCTGGCTAGGTCATGTTGTCCGGATGGACGAAAACGCTCCAGCTCTGAAAGCGTTCGATGCAATACCCGCCGGGGGAAGCAGAGGAAGAGGAAGACCTCCACTCCGTTGGAAGGACCAAGTGGAGAAGGACCTGGCTTCGCTTGGAATATCCAATTGGCGCCAAGTAGCGAAAAGAAGAAACGACTGGCGCGCTGTTGTTAACTCGGCTATAATCGCGTAAGCGGTGTCTACGCCAGTAAAGAAGAAGAAGAAGTTTATTTTCTATCTAGGAGGCCCATTTTTCTATCTATGAAGCGTGCTGGAAAACAAAGTCCGTTTTCTATCTCGGATACCTGTATCAACCTGAGTTTAATGTTGCCGGGGGCTTATTCTTTCGGCAAAGCTACAATTAATATTACGATAAGGTGATCTCTTTTGGCAACGGAAGGCACTGGAGTTTCAGTGACCAGTCTCATAAGAGCTTGATAGTCAGTTGATTCTTAAATGTATATAACCCGTGAATGCATTAAATGATATTTGGTCTCTTATTACTTTGAGACAGAGTTAGTTTCGCTTCTATCTTTTGCTTTGCGTCAGCGATGTTTGTATATACATACATATTAAGAAGTTATATACAGTTAGAATTTTCAAAAAATTTATTTTTTTATTTTATTTTCTTAATGTACATATATTGAAGAATACACACAAAAAATTCATAATGTTCCGTAAATTACACGCAAACTTGAAAAGGCTTTTCAGAGTGCTTGGAAGTGCATTCAAAACTTTAAATGCGTTTTCCTCATAATTCAAAGTCGGTGACCAACATTACTCGAAAACCGCTTAGCTAATTAGCCTCAAAGTTTAACATGAATTTCTTAAATATATTTTTTAGTAATAATTCGAAGATTTTTTCTCACCGGAAAACACTTTTTATAAACCATTTAAGGCCGAAATTTTGGTCAAAAATCTATTTTTATTTTTGAGAAACCGACATTTTGTCAAAAAACTTTATTTTACTTATTACATTAACATTACTTTAAGGATCCAGTTTAGAGATATAGTAGTCACCGTAAAACATCTTCTTTGAGAGGAGCTCCCGGAGATCAGCTGTAGTTCGTTTCCAAATAAATAGTTTTACTAATACTAAGTAAAAAATACAGTTAACATACCAAAATACGTGTACAAACTTTTGGATCAATAAATTTAAAAGTTTTTTCAGAAAAAATTTCAAATTTTTCGGCCTTCTAACTTTACATATCCCCTTAAAATCTATCAACATAACTGAAATGAATGAATATATGTACATAAGTATTATTTATATTAAAAAAAGTAAAGTGAAGAATTGGAAATAATTATAATAGGGACATGATATATTCATTTCATTTATGGAAAGCCAAAAATTATTACATCGGGTATATTGTGGGTAGGGTGTGTATTGATTGCATCTACTTTTGGTATACTTGATGACATATTTTCACGCAGTTCGGTATCTCGTGGGCCACTTCCACACGTGTGGGACATTAAACTATAGTATGTCTATAATATGTCCAGTTAATTTTGCGAAGATGGCTTACAAATTGACCGATATACATAAGTATACGCTAAAAAGCCAACAGGTAGTTTGAAAATCGTATATTATTTATAGAGAAAGTATAAATCCGATTTACTCATTTTTGACTTTATTAGTTTTATTTTAATTATTACCTCACAGAGTGGGCGATAGACACTGAAGTTCACATATTCTGTATATGAGGGCTTGTAAAGCTATAGACCCTTTGTAACATTTTGATTGGTTTTTGATTTATATTCTTTAAAGTGAAACAACCTTACGGAATTCAAAATATGGAATGTTCGGTTGTTTTTCACGGTTGTTCTTGAGATGTAAGACTTCACCTAAAAGTGAGCGAAGCCATGCTGTCTGTCAAAGTTGTACACTGAATCTTATACTCTTTCCTTACTTACTTTATTTTTCATCCGATTTCATCGGTTTTCACACTCTATGCGGATGTGACAAAAGGACTTGTTGGTGTAGTCACTTAGATCACCAATATATACTAGTACAAATATTTTTGTCTCAAATAATTTCAGCTGTTACAAACAACCGTTAATCTTTGTTGCGAGAATATAAAAATATTTTGTGAAATATAATAGAATTATGTCATTCTATAATCAACTAATATTGTTATATTGATTATATTCTTACATATATCACTTAATATTTCAAAAAATTTTGTGTAAAAATTGAATTGAGCAAGCCTGAAACGCTTAAATGGTGTCTGAGGATTAATAAATCAGATCAGAAATAATGATTGCATCGAACTATGATTTACGACATTCAGCTGCCTTTGCAGTGCTGTATACCAGTAAAAGCAGACGATTACAATAATTGCAAACGTGGCCAAAACTACTACACTAGCCAGAAGAGAGAGTAAATAAAACAAGTGCGGATGAAAAAGAATGGTCTGAAGCATAGCATCAATTTGTGCAATTAAGCAAATTGTCGCGGTTGGTATATTTATGCCCCATTGGCTGGCGATTCTTTTTTAAATGTGTCCAAACTTTGGAGCTGTGGAAAAAATTGCTGTGTGGCACAATCTGTTCCCACAGTATTGACGATGCGAAGAATAGTTCATCGCAGAACAAATAATTGGTTAGTCTGGGTCAAGTCATATGAATTTAATTCATCTGAAAATAACGATTGGTGAACTACTTCCAAAGTGCACTAAGCGCCAACTAGAGCTTATGCGTGAGCTGTCTGCAACGAGTATTTCCCACGTTCGGTATTTTGCTTAGATTCAGATTCGTTAGTTGCAAATCTTAAGGTGTTACATGGGTTAACGGATTTAAAAAAATCGAATTTTTATTGCCTTATTAGATTCTACAATACCTCTAGAATATTGTCCTAAATTTTCAAGTTAACCCGAGTAATAGTTTCGGAGATACAGCCTTGAGAACTTGTGCTAAGTGAGCCGTCTGTAAACCCGTTTTTCTCGGAACTGTGTTTTGAAGTCAGTTGACATTATTTCTCGCGAACTATTTAACCGATCTTCATGAAATTTTACACAGATCTTTGAGATACAATTCTTAAAAACTTGCAATTAAGGATTTTTTTCGATTACAACTATTTGAAAAAAAAATGTCGCGAAATTTTCATATTTAAATGTTCAACATGTCTGGTAAAAGTCCAATTTTCAGTTTTTTTTTCTTTCGTGCAAATTCTAAATTAAGGTTTTAACTAAAAAACGTATTTTTTCACTTTAGATGAACCGCCAACGCGGGTGCATCTTTTCTCCGAGGGGTCGCCGGAAATGGCGTCGCAATGGCCGAGTTTAAAATTTTTTTTTTTCCAAAATTTTATATGTTAGATGAAACACTAAGGAGTTATGATGTTCACGGCAGAAACGTTTTTTGAGAAGTTAAGGAAAATGATGTACCAACGGCTAAATGGAATTCTGATTAATTGGCAAATGACCTTCCCAGAATAGTTAAGCCAATATCAATCAAGAAGAAAGAAGCTAAGTTCGGGTATAACTGCACATTTCATACTTTTGCAACTTGAAAGGATTAATGCCAGGAAAATACCTTCAGGAACATAAAGCTTGTTATTTATTTGGTGCCGCTTGCTACTGCGATCCTCTGTGCCAAATTAGACTTTTATATCTTAGTTTTGTGCTTTATTTAATTTATTGCTTAGTTATGGCTCTTTATAGATTTTCGGTTAATGGCGATTTGTGAGCGTGGCAGTGGTTCGCACTTTTTGTTGGCCAAGAAACGCATCATCGTTAGCTGAATAAAACTAGTATACTCCGTGGCAACATGTTGCAAGAGTATACAAATAATGAAAGTCCTGCCCATAACCACTGCTCTTGCAATACTATCCTAATATTCAATAAGTTCACTATATAATCATGCCCTTCATGATTGTTATCTTCAAGTTTGAATTTTAATGATATGTCACGGCCATATCGGTCACGCTTTGTTGTTCCGCCTACATCAAGTTTTACAGGAATCAACTGAGTTTGCATGAAAATTTCTCTGAAATAGGCTATGTGGTTTCGAATCACAGTGAGTACACACATTTAACCTTCTCCTTATGCATACATACATATGTACCTACATATCTACTCGTATGCAGAAATGTGGTCGACAGTTGATATTGTAGGGGGACATACCTGGCAATGTTTTGACATTTCCGCTCTTCGGATTGAGACGCTTCGAAAATTGTATCGGATTTCCGTAACGTTACACATCGCATACAAACTAAATAAAATCCAGGGGCAATGATTCCATTTCGGCAATGTGTACCTGATGGAAAGGTAGAAAGTCAATGAGTTTGATGAGAAAGTTTTCGGATTCGGAGGCAAGTGGACGAAAGTCACGCACGGCACGAACGCCTGCTGAGTAGTCAAGTTCACTCCAAACGTACGAAATAAGCAAAGGGTCGAACCAAAGGTAAGCCCAGTTTTGGTGCAGTTGCATGAAAATATATATGTATAAAAATATGTATGTATGTTCAATATATTTACATATGCACTCTTAAGTAAACAAAAATTTATTGATTTGTGCCACGTGCTTCGCCAACAGTGTACCTGTTATATAATATAATACCTTATATACTGTATGGTATAACTCGCGTTGGTACTGACATTTGCATTCACCATTTCAGTCCAAATTCATCTTCCTCGCTTGTATGTAAGTAATCGAAAAGTCAAACATGTACATACATACATATGTATATAGTACTTATAGTTCAAAAATACTAAAAATACAAGTAGTTCACCAATTTTTTAGCTGTAAAGCTTAAATTCCAACAGCAAACTGCTGAAATGCAGTGAATTGCACTTTTATCCGCTACCATGTATTAGTGTATGAGTAGGTACACGCGCTCCCGGTAGTTGTTGGCGCTGCTTCTCCGAATGATGATTTGATAAGTGTTGCATCGTTTTCGATTTGTCAGCGTTAATTCGAGCACATGGAGCAGCAATAACTACAGCAATGCCAACTTTTGTATTCTCGTGGAACATAGAGTTCGTTAAACAACTGCTGACAGCCGATAACGCCACCCAACGAATTCAAAGTGCTAAATTGCAAACCGTTATAAGTTCACAGCTTGATAAAAAAAAGTAAAAGAGAAGAACATATGAATTTCCGAGAGATTTTCGATGTACTTTATTATTAAATATTCGATTTTAACGGTATTAATTAATGTTTCGGTTAGTTCGTATTCGCATAATTTGTTAAAGTTAGCATCAGAGCAAACCTGGTTATTAGAGATATCCTGTTTGCGCGTGAATACGGGAGACTAGGTTGAATTAGGTTTCAAAGCTGGTCCTCAAGATGGAGATCGAACTACTGGACCACTTATATAATCATTTGTGAAGCCTTAAAAATATAACTCCTGCATCCGATCTTAAAAGTTGACAAAGCGCCTAGAGATCATTACAAATTTCTATTTCTATTAGCTCAGTGGGATATCAGAAAGTGTGAGCTCCCAATAGTTGAAGCCTTGTTCACGTAAACGCTGGCAATCAGAAAGGAAGTGTTAACATATTTCTACTTCGTCTTTTTCTATACAGTTTCTGCAGCTGCAATTCGCGGTAAGATTCTCAGCCTTACAACGTGGACGTCGTTGGGGCAATGTCTTACTGAGGCCAAAGAGCTTATTGGATCTTTAGCGATCGACCTTGAACAAAAAGCCAACACCGATGGTAGCTCAGCGCAGACAAAGCTCCCGCGAAGTTCCGATAATAATTGTAGAAAGCATGAAGATCTCGGAGCGCCTAACCATTCTACTGATAACGGAGCTGGTGTATAAGATAAATAAATGAATGAGGATTGCACCGCGACCTAGGGTCTATTGTGCCCTCTCCCGACTCACAGCGTCTCAACCAGCCCCAGCAAATGGATGAATTCCAATATACTGCTAGGTGCTAGTGAGGCGATGTGATCCCTATTTAGGAACATGGATCCAAGGGCCTTAGTCCTGCGCCTACAGATTGCTGTGCAATCCATTAGCAGGTGTTCTGGAGTTTCGGGTTCCAAGTCGCAGAACCGGCAATTTGCACAAAAAGCTAGGCCCATGTTGAATAAGTGCTTCTTGAGTTTGCAATGGCCGGAGTGGAAGGCGACCAGTTGCCTGACTTTATCTCTTGGGAGATTGCTTATAAATTTAAATCTTTTGAGGTTATAACCATTCATTAGCAACTTTGCGTGTCGCAAGCCTGGAAGGTGTTGCCAATGTCTCTCCCTACCCACTGTTTTGCGGAACTGTTCCTTTATGGTGTGGGGACCTAACGCTATGAAAGGTTCCGGTCCTATCATGCTGGTGGATGCTGCAGAGCGGGCAAGCTCATCGGCCAGTTCATTTCCGGCGATGCCTTTGTGACCAAGCACCCAAATAAGGTGCACTTGGTTTCATTCCGCCAGATTATTCAGCCGGTCTATACACTCCTGCACCAATAGCGATTTTACCTCGTATGACGAGATCGCCTTGAGTGCCGCTTGGCTATCGCTTAGTATAGCTATACGTTCGTTGCGATAGCCGCGTTGGAGGTTTAACTCAACGCACCGACTTATAGCAAATACCTCCGCTTGGAATATGCTCGGAAACTTACCGATAGGTATGGAGAGTTTTTTGTGTGGCCTTTTCCTTTCCTCTACATCGCAAAGTCCCCATAAAATATTTAGCAAACGAAAATTGCTAAGTTCATAAAAATACATAGTTCTAAACTTGACTATTACAGACAAAGTAAGCAATGAATACAGCTGAAAATTGTATCGTACTTCAGGGTCAATGTTTATCAACATAAAACAATTTTTTTGACTATCTCCAGATCCGCGAAATTTAAAATTTTCCGTTATTTTCGGACCTCAAATGCAGCCTAATGCAATAAGTCAATCGCGTTTCCAGTGGAACTGGGGTGAAGGTTTAGGTGGAATTCTCTTGGAAGTAAGTTCAAATTTTTGATTGTATTACGTAGATATTTTTTTAATCAAAGAGTCGAATGCACAGCTGATTTGATCGATTTTTTAATGCCTTTGGATCAACCGTTATTCATTTAATAAAGAAATATTCCAAGTTTGTTGCACACTCGCAACTTTAGTAATACGTAGTCACATTACTTATTTCGAATTAACAGTAAGTTCTGTCTTTTGTCTTTTTTGGCTTGCTCTGATTATTTTTTAATTTAATTTGTTTAATTTTTTATTTGTCTAATTTCAACTAAATTACACATAAGAAAGCATTGAAACATAAGTCGTGACCTTGCCCAACTTCTCGGCTTCCTTGCTACCCTTTATGGATATTTTCTTGGTCATACTAAGTTTCATCGTAGATAGCAATTGATATTACTAGAGTAAAATAACTCGAAATTACATTCACATGTGTTAGACGTGCCGTTAGGAGCTCTTCAACAGTACGGGAACATCCTATTCAATATTTTGTATGTATTCTATCAATAGGAGAAAGAAGAACGTTGGTATATCGTTGCATATCGTTACGTAAATGCAATTTGAATGAAAGATACAGCTATTTATATCCCTATTAATATCATCGGCACACTTGGCGCATTAGTCAAATGATAATTACAGATAGTTAAAGATACTTACAGTCATTGGTATTGCCGACGAGCACAAATTTTGGCATTTGTCCCAGAAATTATGTAAATAGAAACACAGACAGCGGAGATCTCATTGCGATTTTACTCACAAAAGCAAGAATATTCATTTTTCTAGATATGACACATAATGCAAGCCCATATTTACGTGCACATGTACCGTATACATATGGAGGTATGGGATGTTGGTCTGGGTGACTCTGCATATACCTGTACCTGCTTAATGCGGATGTTTTCAAGTGGCAGTTTTGTATCTGCATAACGGTATGTCGCAAATTTCAAGTTGCATGCAGAAATTGCACGAGTACCATTCACTTGCTACGGCTGGGTATGTTAAATTATGATAATCACTTAAATAAAACTGAGAATAACATGTGAAAGTTTTTGGGTGCAACATATTGCGCGTGTGTTGGTGTATTAGTAGAGCTCAAGGAGCTGCGGTTGCCACAGGAGACCGAGTAAAAACTTATGCACTCACCGCACAGTGGCACAAGCATACAAATATAGTTAGGGTACAAAATTGTATTAATTTTTTTACGGTAGTGAATATACAGCTAATTAGAAACGCTTTCTTTTTGTAGGTGCTTGATGACTATAATGATAAACATTTTTGATATATCGTTCTTTATATTTCTAAAAGTCTTGCATTGTTCGTGTTATTCTATTTACTACTAACATTCTACGTGAAATTCAATACGAATACAATGTCCAAATGTCCAAGAGAACAATTGCCCGGTGTTTGGTCGAATCTGGACTTCATGGCAGGGCAGCACGCAGGAACCCACTTCTGACCAAAATTCGTAGAAACGACGTGTAGACTTTGACAACTCTTATTGGTATAACACAACAAATCAACGGAGGTGTGTCATTAGGGTCATTAGGAACAATGTAACAAAAACTAATCGCTTAGGATCTGGTGGTCGAGGGTATGTTCGCCGTTCAATAATTCAAAAATTTGATCCTCACAATATTCCACGCGTAGTTAAGCATGGTGGAGGATCAATCATGGTGTGGGGATGCTTTATCGCGAATGGTGTTGGTCCTTTCCATAAGATTGATATAATTTTAAACAAGGAGAAATATGTCGACATCCTAAAAAATGTCATGCTACCAAGGGCTGAGGAAAATTTGCCTGTTATAAGGAAGATAACAGTTCAAAGCATGCGTCTAAGATGACACAAAAGTTTTTTAATGAAAATTCTCTAAATTTTTTGGAGTGAGAATCGTGCAGCCTACACTTAAACCCTATAGAACATCTCTGGTTGATATTAGCCATATGTACCAAAAATATCCCAAATATGGATGTTCTTTGTGATGAAATTATAACGGCTTGGAAAGCTACACCATTGGTGCGCTGTCAGAGTCAGAGTAAGTTTGGAATCGATGTGAAGCAATATTAAAGTGAAAGAGATAACCAACAAAATACTAACTGAAAGTAAGCAAGTTTTTGTAGTTTCATTCTTTTTTGTTCATCAAATATTTTCGTTTCTTATTAGTTGTCGCACTCAAATCGTTGGTTCCACATGTTTTTGAATGAATTTCATGAAATTTAAACAAAATTTTTACTGTTAGAGTTCAAATTTATCATAGGTTCTAATAAAATAAGTGAAAATACAATACATATACACGATTTATTGAAAAATAACATCATTTACTTCAAAATTGATGCCGTTTCTAAATAGCTGTCAACAGCTTTATGTATGGGTATATTTATTGTACCATTGTTACCGTTATCTGTTCTGGTCAGCAATTTGGGCTATAGATCTTCCATGACAGTTTGGTTGACAATATCACATGATTATTACGATAGATTCTTCTTTTCATAGTTGACCACATTTAGTATGAAATTTTTGAGTTGCGGCCACTAAAATTTCATTATTTTTGAAATATTGTTCAATAATGAAAACATGTTTTATTATGTAATGCCCCATTTTTACTAAGCCTAAACTCTCAGTTATCGAAGTTTATCTTTTTTTATACTCTTCCTTGTTTTGTTCCCCTAACGGTTGTATATATCACCTAAAACTAATCGGGATAGATACAGGGTTATACATATGTAAAAAATTCAGGATGGGACTGTTTGTCTGTCCGTCCGTCCGAAAATTGAAAGAACTTTCCTTGACAATGTGAAAATTTATGAAATTCCCATCCCCTTCACATATAATGGTACTGTTAAAAACTACTAAAAGCGAAATAAATCAATAACTAATTACTCGACAATTTCTATCAAATTCGGTAATTAACATTCTTCTAAGATTCTTATGACACAAGGGCGAATTCGGACTGAAACCACACATACTTCCAATATAACACAATTTTAAATTCTAGTTGACTCTTTCCTTTCCTAATGCATTAATTATAACGAGAAAAAACTTTGCGCGAATAATGTCTTTAACGTATTCCACCATATGACCATAAATTGTTCAAATCCAAAGGTAACACATATTTGGGCCTCAGTGAATATTGTTGACTTTTTACTGCAAATATCGGCAAATGTGTGAGGTATTTAATTGAAACTCAGTATTATTCTTTTCCTGACAATGGTATGTCTGTATGTCAAAAAGGGATCAGGTCAATACTTCCGATAGCTCTCATATAGCCAACATGTGAGTTATCTCAACGAAAATGACAGAGCGTATTTTACAGATAACAATGTATCTTTATGCAAGAACTTGACCTAGCCTCAATATAACAAACATTCATTGTATATAGTATAAGCAAAAATAGATAAAGTCGTGCCGGTACTACCCCAACTCCCCTGGTATATCCCTGGCTTTGATTCTTGCAATTTGCAAGAGTATACAGTTTTCGCGTATGCCACAAATTCACTCGGCGGACTATTTGCATTTTCTTTTCGTGATGAAAATGTTGCCTAATTATATGGTAACACTATATAAATGTAATACACTTTGTAAAATGGCATCAAACACATATCCTGTGCCGAAGAAATTTAATTTAAATGATGTTTTGACGAAGGCACTTTGTTGATATGGGCTTCGTTTTATTATAAAGAACAGGGTGTTTTGCTTATTATCCAGGTTTATGGATCATATATTAATTTTCGACACGGCTAATGGCTAATAAGAACATACTACATATATCTCCTGACAACTTTACTGAAGTCTATTCTACTCGCCTCAATTTAGTTTTAATTTTACATACCAAAGTTAAAAAATGTACAAATAATTATTCACCCTGGAATCTTTGATATACTTTTCTGCCCATAGGTTCAATTACAATAATTTACCTTTGTATTTATTAAGCAATGAAAATGAATGATATCACCTTTTGGTCACAAAATTAAACTTCTGTAAGTGAAAGAGATGCGATCTGTATAGAGTTATTTGTGCGATGTATTTGCCCGCTAAGCCACACTGTGCGCCATCTTGCCTTGCGGCTGGAACTTTAAAGCAGCCGATGGCGAAACTTTCACTGCGACACTTAAAAATGCACATAATCCTTGTACATGAATGGGGAGAAAAATAAATTGAAAGAACTTTTGCAAATAAGTCGTGGAAATGCAGTCGCCAATGGGCCCAACTTGTTTGTCAAGGGGGCATCATAGAGTTTTAATGTTAAATATTATAGCAATAATTCTGTGTGCGCTCTTTAAGTAACTTTATACAATGAGATAATTGATTTTGCTTCCGAATTCAAATTAGCTTGTTTTGCATGTGTTCAAGGTCATTAGAATATATAGCATTGAAGATTACACATGTTTTCGCAAAACAAGGTAATTACATTTAAATTGAATTCATTTACATGAGAATAAGGCAGACAGTTAAGAGAAATTAATGTTTAACCAAAATATTTCGTGGTAAAGTTTAATATAACCTGCATTTCGAGGAATATTTATCAAAGATAAGATTTCTCCATAAAAAATAAACAACGTTTTTGTAAAAATTATAAAAAAACATCAAAGTTAGCTTAAGCTAGCCAGAATATGCATATGTTTTACGCTTTTATATGAGAAAAACTCCAACCAGTTTTTGCTAAAAAAGCGGAATGTAACTTAGTGTTAGTAGTTCTTGAGTTCGAAAAACCCCTTTATTATAGGACTCAATAGACTCAAATAGATTAAATTGTCAGTATTACAATTAAAGTGATTTTTTGGTAAAGTTATAGTTGGGGGCTGAACCACATTAACCGAATGACTAAAGGACTGTCGCATATTTTTAGGACCGTTGAACAGAAAGTAATATCCAGACGAGGTTCTTCGTTGATAAAATACTATAAGTGTGTTTTAGCTACAAAGTGGGGTTTTCCACCTTATATATACCAATAGTGGATTCGAAACTTTTATTTTGGCTTCAAAACATGCAGGACTCTTACAATTGCGGTTGCTTAACTGGCATAAATTCAATAAGTCAGAAATTGTCAATTTGTCTGCATTATATTTAAATAATTTTTCTCACATAAATCTTTAACTCATTAGCTGCCTTGCTTAGTGTTGGTAGCCAAGTAGCAAAGGGGTTGCCAAATGGACGGACTACTGCCTTTCCAGCGGCAAAATGTCACCTGTCGTGTCGGTGCGCACAAATACGAATATTTGCATAATTCATGAGTACGACTCGCCGCTGCTTCAGGGCGCACGGGGTTCTTGTAATCACGCTTGTTCAAAATATCTGGAATTTATTTTTAAATTGCATTTAAATTTAAATTGCTAAAATGGTCTAAGTTTGCAAAAGAAGTTAGCACGCAACTTCTAAGTGAACCATTGAAGTAGTTTACTGAAATTCTTAGCCATTTTTGGGCACGCCTTTCGGAATGCGACAGTTCCGGATTTTTACTGAGATGTGCAATTGTGTTGAGCCCCGAAATTTTAAGATGAGAAATTAGTACTTTGACCTAATTTTCAATTTGCATAAACGGTTCGCAAAAATAGCCACTTGCATGTAATGTAATTCTAATTAAAACCGTGCAGCGCACTCCTAGAACCAAGCGGAAGTATTGAGTCTTTAACTCTAGACTCTGGAGAAGGCGTAACTTCATTATTATTCCATTGCTCTAATATTCCGAACATGTGTTGGAAAGTTAATGTCTTTGTCTGTCTTTTTTAATATATACTTACATATATGTCAATCCTTTAAATTGTAAGCAACAATTTTTTTTAGGAAGGTCTTCTTCATTTTTAATACGAAGAAAAACTCAACAGGAAAACATCGTATTTTGGTAAAAGTTTATAGTGCAATAGTTGAGCGAACGGGTCAAACGGATGTGCACAATTTAAAAGTGGTGATTTTGGCATGGAAGACGAAGAACGTCAAACAAGTTTGTAAATCAGTAATAGTAATGGGAAGCATTATTCGCTGAAGATTGTTACAAAACACAAGAAGCGCTCCCAGCATCTTCAGGAGTAACTCAAGAAGTCATTTCTAAATATTTAAAAGCAGCCAGATAGATTCAAGAGAAAAGAAATTGAATGTCAATTCATAATTGAAGTCAAGAGATGTTGAGAAATGATTTAGCACGTTGGAAAGGCTGCTTGAACGCTACAAAAAGAAGACGTTTTTGCATCGAGTTGTGACTGGTTTTGAAAAATGGATCCCTTACGACCACCCTAAAAGCGAAGAATCATATGTTGACTAGCAAACGAGCTAAAACGAAGACGGATGCAATGCAGTATTGTACAATATGTTCTGAAATAAACAAAAATAAAATACAAATTTTGAAAAAAACCCATGAATATGCCCAATACATAATACAAAACACAAAAATGCACGTAAATATATATTTGTAAATAAGTGAAAGAAATTGGTGCGGGAAAAGGGTAGAGTGACGTTGACACTCGTTGCACAGGCGGCACTTTAATATGCACACATAATTCTTGCCCATTTTGCCACACTTTCTTATATCATTTATTTCGACAGTGCGTGCGAAAAAATCTCCTTGCTTGCTCCCTTAAGTCGCCTAATTTTCTGTATGCACACGTCCTTCATGCAAACATTCAAAGTTTGCGGTCGGGTCTAGTCACACGCTGTACGTGGACATGGTGAAATTAGAGGCCTATCTTATAAAGTTTTAATTGAGCGGAGAAAGCTTCTAGGTAACAGAGATCGTTTAAAATGCGTAATTACACATTTATTTATGTGGAATATTTACACGACTCACAGATTTGGGCAAAGAGATTTGAGCGAGGTACGCGCTCAACGTTTGGCATCTTTGTTACCGTTATGTTATGTTAAGTCTAACAAAGTTTTGTTGAAGGTTGGAATATTGTAGAAGTGGAGACATTGGTCTCAAGATAAATAATGAGTTTACAAACAGCTTGTTCATTGTGAAGGAGTTTAATGATTTGTTCCATTGTAAAATACTGAGATATACTGCGTTGTAAATGTTTTCTGGTGTCTCCATAGTTTTGATATAAGAAATGTTGTTGGTTCAATCGTCCAGCCTGATTAATATACAAACGCATGATTTGGCGCAAAAAAAACCTTCTGCACCGAATCAACTTCAGCGATATGCTGCTGAAGCGGAACGAACTCCACCCATTTTTGAAGCGGATGTTGACTGGCGATGAAAAATGCATCACGTGCGACAATATCAACCGAAAACGGTCGTGATCGAAGACCGGTGAATCGTCCCAAACAATGGCCACGCATTTCGAATTATATCCGATCACTGTAACACTTTTTATAAAGCATTGAATAAAAAGCAAAAAAGCAGAGGAGAGATATTTGACAACCCTATATATATATAAAGTGTTGTTAACGGAGGCAGACATATAGTTTGATGATTTTTCTTCTGATTCCGGATTCAGGCATCGGTATTGTCTCAGCCCATTTAGGATGTTTTGTGATGAATGCTGAAGTTTGTGACTCATTTGCTGAAGAAATCGAAAAGCATGATTTTAACATCGGAAGATGGGAGAAATTCGCCGAAATGTTAGGAAACACCGCTTTGTTGCTGAATGTGGATAGCACCATACCACCACAAAACCAAAACCAAATTTGCGCTCCTTATTTGGCCGCTATATCCACCTTCTTCCGTTCTTGTGCTCCTCATCGTACTTTTAGGACCACACCACCTTTCCAATTAAAGGACCAGACATTCCACGTCTATGTCATCAAATTGTTATTCTCATAATGGTTGTTGGGATTGTAATAAAATGTGGTCTCTCATCCAAGAATTTGTTTGAATTTTCGAATTCCTTCTAGGAAAGTTTTTTAAGTACATAGTGGTTTTCAAACCCTATGCACAAGCGCAGGGAGTCGTGAGCTCCTTGGACCAATTGTAAATTAATTGTTTCTGACCAATCCCAGGTTAAATATTGATATTTTAACAGGTCAACTGAAAAGTCCCCGGCCTGACATAGCGCATTGCTTTTAAGAGGGGAGATGTTGAAGCCAAGGTTTCAATTGAACAACATTATTTGATAATAATCATAGAAATAAGGAACCTTTTCAACTGTGAAAACCCACCGTTTGTGTTGATATGTACCTTCCCCTAGCTGGCGTGAAGCTCTTATAATGTCGTATATCCTTCGTTTTGACTTTCTGCCATTGTTTATCTATATCATTTGGTTATACAGATATGTTAAATAGATGCGGACAGAATGATCCTTTTGGAAGAATAAAATTTGATTTTGTACACCAGTTCTGACTTCATCAGTTTGGGATCTACACCCCGTTTCTTCAAAATGTTTTGACGATTTTACAAATGGAAATTTGAAGAAGTCGATATTTCTTCTCTCTTTCTTTGATTTCCTTTTGAATATCTCAATACAGTCGTCAATGAATTTTATTGGATTATTGTTTCTTTTCAAGATGTCCTTGACTATTTTCGTACTCTTTTTGGAAAGTTTCATGGTGAATATGGCTTGCTTTTTAGTATCTCAGTACCACTGATTTGTTTTGGACTGTCGGGTGATTAGAGTTATAAATTAGTAAACGTCAGGCACTTCTTTATCTCGATTTCCGACAAAATTACGAAACTTACTTACTTTACAAGGTTAGTTACTCAAAGGAAATGTTTACTCTTATGTATTTATACATAATTGGCGATGCACTAAAACCACATCTAAATTGAAAACTAGCTATGTATTTAAACAAAATGATTTAATAGCGATATCCCCTGTGTTTGCCTGCTGACGCAACTAAACGACGTCAACTAAACAAAGACTATTCTTTAATAGTATCGGTAATGCTGAGCATTCGCTGGGCCCCATGATGGTCCCTGATTTTTCTATGCCCGTCAATCGGCAAGTGTGTAAACCTATGAAAATAAATGCATTTGATAGAAATGGATCAATTAGTCAACATAAATAGTTGGAATGTCTTAAGTTGTCAGTTGGCAACCGATAAAGCAGAATGGAATATTCCATATTTGCTGTCATATTCATTTGGGCTAATTGCATGCCAAGCCTCATAGGTCACTATTATACACAAAGCTCCGACTGCCACGTGTGCCTGTGTATACTTGCACATGCATTCATGCGTGCGCTCGTGTGTACGAGCACGTCCCAAAAAGTAAGTAGTCTACAGAAGAAAAATCAAAATTTTGAACAAATGGCGATTTACTTATCAAACTTTCCTCCGTTTGTCGGGTTGAGCCAATGTTGGTCTAATTTTTGAAACCTAACTGAAATACATGTTTTCTGGGAGTCTGTAGAGTAGGCCTTCCTTGAGGCGCTAACCTTTTCCTTTCTTCTAAACCTTATGCGACTCAAATATCTTCACGATTAGTATTTCTTTTAAAGTTTGGAAATCAAAAGAAGTCAAACGGGTAAAATTTTTAGGACTCGCTGAATGCAGCAGATGTTTGTATCCTAATACATCCAATTTGTCGGTTGTTATGGCGGTTAAACACTTTTCAGTTGGCAAATGGCATATTTTTCCTCCAATCCGGCGCCAAATTGGTGATCATTTTGATTATCTCAAAGTAGTCGATGTAAATAACACCTTGTCAATGCCAGGAAAAGCTTTCGTCGCCATCGAAAGAGAAGTGTCATTGGCTTTCAATACGTGATTTCTCTTCCAAAAACATGTGTAGCGGCAGAATTCTGCCGAGTTGAAAGTCCTTGGCGGATATAAAATCTGGGTCCGTTCCGGTTAGTAGACCTGACTGTCGTGCGAACAACTTTCGATTTTGCATGGTGGAGGATGGTGGATTCCCCATGTGATAAAGGTGGTATCGGGCGAAGAGGCTAAGTACTTACGAGGCCTTCTCGTATGTGGTCTGCAGAGCTTTCTAAATAAACGACTCTGTCGGCTATTCGAAGGAGGCAGAATACAATAGGTAATTGACGTGCTTGTACACTATTGGAACTTCAATGTCATTCACTTTGGCGTTGCGTTTGTTCGGAAGGTGGCAAATACTCGGCGTTTCTATACTAACTTTATCTAACTAGTAATAGCGTACGTTAGTGAGGTGGTTTCGCATAGTTTGACTTTGTGTTGCGTACAAACGAATTACATATTATATATGTATGTATATGTACAGGTATGTATAATATATGTTTGCTTGTATGTACTCGTGTTCCAGTAAGTTGGCGTGCTAATGTTCTCTGATTAGGTATTGCATTTGTTTGATTTGCTATAAACACAATAGGCATATGGCTTCCAATAATTATAGTTTCACATGAGTAATCGGAAAAGAATCAATGACTTTAACTAAAATGTTTTACGCATACATAGATAGGTATCTATATATAGGCATTGTAAGTGCTACGGCTAATTACCCTTCATATGAACAAAAGAAAAGAGTTTCAAAGAAATATACTTCCAACATTTTAACCCAACTCACCATTGACGTGATTTTAATTCAAAAACACGAATAAACGTTGACTTCAGTTGCACCGAAGCTAGAGTAGCCTTCTTAAATAAAGAAGTACTAAAGGGTTAAACGACTGCAATGTCTCTTGAGTAATTAACAGGTATATTAATAGTTATTATCCCGGAATATTTTGACACATTGCAGATTAAGTTATTACTTGCTCGAACTCAGCAAATCATTTGGCAAAAAGATGTGAACGCGTAATAAAGTCCACCCTAGTGCATACTAAATCACTGCAGAATAAAATATTACGAAATATGTTCAAATTGTTCAATTAGTAAAATTACCTTAAATTTTCCCTTAAAAATACTTACCTAAAATAATGATTCTTTATGTATATAATTAACAACTCGAAGTCAAACTAAATTACTAAATTCTGTGCAAAACTTTTCCAAAATCACTTAACATTAGGAGTGTACATCTTGTTAGAGATTTTTAAAATAAAAAGTAATCCATAACCGATATTTAGATCTGCTTTGATTTTATATTAACAACGCAGCAAAAAAACTGGTTAAATAGGACGAATATGCTGTTGCACTGGCTGATTGTGGGTACATGTGTAACGTATGTACCTGTAATGATGAGCGTTAGTATTGCCTACTAAGTTTCTTTTCCACATTTATTTTCCGCCATATATAATACTATACATATGTATATTCCCAGGTTCATAACTATATGTGTACACACATCGATGCAAACAGTTATCCACCGCGTAAAAGGGTATGTGTAGGGCAAATGCTTGCCATCGATCGGGTTGCTTCTTATGCTCCTGCGTTTGCTTCATGGGCCTGCCTGTCACTCATTCGGTCGGCTGCGCCAATATTTAATGACTTGGCCTAGTTAGTTGGACTGTTTTGTGTAATTTTGAAAATTGCTTTGTTTAATTTAACCACAGCTTGCTTGGCTCAGAAATAGATCAAATTCAACATGCCAGTCCTGAGTGCAATTTAGCCAGCCAAACAGACACTTAACAACACACATGTGGACATATGGCTGTTTATAGACATTTATTTGATGAATTATTTACGAACATTGACAAAAGTCTGATAAAATTTAACTTAAACATATGCCACGATAATTTACTTGAACCAAATTATTCATCAGCTGTCATATGTAAGCAAGCTTAGTCGATTGTTGAGGCCCTTACGTCAGACGCCAATTAATTACTTTGCTTAATGGATTAGTGGATTTGACTGCTAATTTTATTCAATTATGGAGGTAATCTTCACTAATATTGCTTTAGCTCGTATGGCTGCATCAATTATAGTATTTTCAGAAACTGATTTGGTGACCGAAGAATATTCTTCGTATGTTGGAATGCAAGGTCATAATAAAGGAGAGCCAGATCACGAAACTTTAATCCCCTAAATTAAATCTACTTCCAACTGAAGACTCTGCCACCTGATTAGGTATTACTTCGCGGTAGGTGACATGTCATTTTAAATTTCCTCCTGGTACGGACCGACGGACGCTTATTCTGTTCCATATATCTCAGTTTTGTCACAATTGAGGCTGCCGCTTCGTTGGCAGCTTTCTATTTTCCAGTGGACTGACAAATGGGCGTCGTCAACTTTTCACCGCAAAACTACCACCGATTTTAGTATTTAATTTTATTTCATTGAAAAAACGAGGGCAATAAAGAGAGTTTCAGAGTCTTCTATGCACTCAGTACAAGTCGGACAGTTCGGACTAATGTCATAATGAAATACACATGTACCCTTGTTCACTTACTATTCGGTCTATACTACATTCGAAAGAATATTCGGTATCAGTCTGTGGATCCACCGTGAGGTTTGCCACCCTTGCTGCCACATTGTGATATTTTTGATTTTGTCTTTTCTTTTAGCTCCTATGTGTAGACGGCTCTGATAACTTGTTTCCTCGTGCGAATTTGTCACCCGGAGTGTCAATGGATGGCATACTGGTTATTATTTTAGCAGCTTGGCTAAAAATTGTTCGGCAAGCGCTGATTACTCTTAATGACGATAGCCTATGCAGTAAAGACGCGTATATTATAACCGATCTTATTACTTTAGCGAGTATAAATCGCCGGCTGGAACGCACGCAGCCTTTATTTGCCATTATTGTTAAAACGTGTAGGTTTGTATTCGCTTAATTTGTAGGGTATCAAGAAGAACTTGAGTCTATTATTACTCCGAAATACTTCAGTTGTAGCTGTAAATAAATTCCACAATCCCCTGAGGGGATGGATATTTTTTCTTCCACTTTTCTAGGGCTTCTGAACAAAACTTCTGTATTGTGCTCAGCTCAATAATAATTGCGCAGACCGTTTATGCATTCATGCTGTCTTTTAATTCGTTGAACTATGTCAATGTCGTCGTATATCTCATACAGCTCATCGTTCCTTCGAATGCGATATTCGCCGTGGCCAATGCGCAATGGACCATAAATCTTTCGCAGAACTTTTCTCTCGAAAACTCTTTACGTCGACTCATCAGATGTTGTCTTCGCCCATGCCTGTGCACCAGGGTGCGAATTCGGCTGCAGCAAGATAGTGGTCCGAGTCGATGTTAGGACCTCGGAGCGTACGCACGTCTAGAACACTGGAGACGTGTCTTCCGTCTATCACAACATGATCGATCTGATTGGTGGCTTTTCGATCCGGAGACAGCCAGGTAGCTTGATGTATTTGCTTGTCTAGTACCGCAGATATCCATATTTCGGACCACGGCGAAGTCGATCAGCCTCAGCCCATTTGGGGATGTTTCGTCGTGGAAGCTGAATTTACCGATTGTAGTGCCAAAGATATCTTCTTTGCCCACCCTGGTGTTAAAGTCGCCAAGCACGATTTTGACTTAATGCGTAGTCCTTATTTCGTTTGCGATGGTCGACATCAAAAGGGGGGCTGATTGTTAATTTTCATTGGGGTGTTTTTTTACGTGGCGGGTCCCAAACCCAGTGCACAACCCTATGCAGGGGATGTTTCGCCTTCTCACTTTAGCTCGCCTTCAAACGGATGTTATTAGGCTACCCAGAGGATACTTAGTCAAAGACCGGAAGTCGTGAGCTGCTTGAGCCATATGTAAAAGAATCGTTTCTGGCCACTCCCAAGTGAATGGCGATCAGAGAACTTTCCTCACTTGCGTGAACTTCTACACATAACTCCATCCTTCTTTGGACTTAGAAACTATTTATATAATACATATATATCCCTGACTATTATTAATGATACAGTTAATAGTTAGTCTTTGAATCGATTTTTGGTTCCATTCTGTTTCTGTTCTGACGAAGCTGACTAATTAAAAAGCTATTATGGAGACCACTAAGTACAACATAGTTTCAAAATCTATCAATCTTAGTGACTTCAAACTACTTACCGAATACCGGTACTATTCGCTTCACTGCCAAGGTACACTTCCTTAATTGAAAATTATGGTAATTTCCGACAGACATGCGAGGTTGTTTTTTATTTAAAAACAAAAACGAACCGCTAATAAAGTCAATGCGCTTGAAGTGTAAGCGTTTTTGGGCTGGTTGGATTGGGTGGGCGTCTACCAGTTGATGGTGTCGCATGTGTTGAAGCAGCGCGCCGTTAAGTGAGTGGGGTAAAAGAGTAATTGATTGCCGCAAAGAACGCTATGATCGCCTAGTCGTGGATGTAAATATGCAATGATGAGGAAAAAACATTAAAAGAAATTGGAGTTGGAAATTAAGTGAGTGCCTTAAGAAGTGACAGCGTTGGAGGGTGCTTTGAGTTGAAAACTTAAATAGGCGGTAGGTAAAAAGAAGGCACAACTCCTGTCGTGGAGCAGAGCCTTGAAGCTCATCAATGCGACGCTTACATTAGGTGCAGGTGGAGGTTGCATGAACTTGTTTGCTGCCCGTTTGCCTGCTGAAGGTCAACGCTCAAATCAATAAGTCAGTTTTTGTGATTCGGGTGCCGTAAACCAATCCACCTCTTAATGTGGCAAATCTCTCCTGTCAAAAATATGTGTAAGCGGAACATAATAGTTTTTCAGGAGTTAAAAAGGAAGGGATAAGCATATTTTAATACACCCATTTAATTTGTGTGGGCAGCAGAAGTATGCCAAGTATTTGGTGGGATGAAATGCTCCGTAAAATATTAATATTAAAATTAAATTGACTTAGCATGAAAAGGCTATTCAGCAGGTAAGTACTTATATTTAATGAGCTCAAGGTTTCCTTACAGAATGGTGTTTCCTTTAATCGAAAGTTCTTTCAATCAAAAAAAATTTAGCCAGCCCTTTTGAAAATTATAATGAATTTGAGGTTTGAAATTTAAGTTTTGCAGGTGTCGTTTTTTGAGGTTTTATCGAGATGGAGGTGAGAAAATGTAACAAAATTGTTATGCTTTCTCATACCTAAAGACTATATATGTATATATACAATAACTTTATCTATTTGAAGTAAAACAACTGAATTATAACATGAGGTCTGAGGGTAGGAAAATCAGCCCGATCAATACAATGTTGTCATCGTTTTCATTGATTGTGACACGGTTGATGTCGTGAGTATCAATCTGAATTTGTGAAAATGTGAAGTTAAGAGTCCCGATCCTGGTAAATAACAACAACAATTCTAATTGCCAATCTAATTGGCGAAACGATTTAATATTTCTTACTTTGGTTATTTCACCCTTTCATTTGTATGAAATCGAGTGGGGATATGTGTTAAAAGAGAAGACCTACGCCATGTGTATGTACCTACATATGTTGCCATTGTTGTTGTTGTCGCCAGTGACTTTTGATTACATTTCAGTTCATTTGGTTTTCTGGTCATCGGAGTTAATAGCCAATGGAAAAACTCATCTTGAGTCACGTGCTATTGGCGCCTTTGAGTTGTTGGTCGCGGTTGACCGTGGTTACATCTCCTTCCATTCTACAAAATCTATTTTCCATTTCACTGCTATGGCTGCTAGGGTTTCTACAGTGGTAACAAATATGTGGGTGCGTACCTTGCAGCTTTGTGGTGAGCTAAATATGTACATATGAGGTGTCAATAAGTTCCGCAGTGGGGAGTATAAATTCCCACATGCCTACACATTTTTACTCTTGACGGACTAAAATTATGTTAAATGTGAGAAGATCACTCCGAACTGTTTGGCGCTGGTAAGTAAACTTTCCATTATGGTGTCCTTAGCATTGTGGTTTATTTATATCATTAATGGAGAGCATATGCATTTTTTTTTACTTTGGAAAGCACCTTGTATAAGAAGGTATGTTCTGCACCATAAAAAAAAAAAAAACAGTGCATGATTATTGAAAAAGTTAAAAATTTATTAATATTGAAAGAAGCCGATAAATTATTTCCAAAACATTTGGATTTCATGAATCGACGAAGCGCTTTGAGCCTATGAGAAATTTTCTAGACTGCGGGTATGCCTATTGGATAGAGTACTGTTAGAACTATTTTCGTAATGCCATGATGAATCTCGATAACAGCGAGTAAGGGTGTGGTTTTAGGTGAATGGTTTTCAATGAGTTGGTTTCACACCACGTTCATTCTGGAAGTGAGTAGCAGAGTATTGAAAAAGACCCGATGACTTCATACATCATTATTGAAGCCGCATGTTCTATGAATAAGTTCACCCTTTGCCAATTGGTGGCCATCGAATCGGATTTTCACAAAAAATTTTGTTCAGCGTTGATGCCCAATTCTGGTTGAATGGTTACGTTAATAAACAAATTCTCCCATTTGGAGTGATGATAATTGCCATTGTTGAGGCGCTGTTAAATTTTTAAGAAGTCACTTTTTGGTGTGCTCTATAGGCAGAGACAATTATTGCTCCATATTTTTCAAAAATGAGGTTGTTGTTGATGTGGACGACCTTTGGCTCCAACAGGTCGACGCTACATGCTATAACAGCCAACGAAACAGTTGAAGGAAACTTTGGGTGAGCGCATTATAACGCGCAGTGAACCTGTGGCGTGACCGCCAAGATCATGCGGTTATGTGAAGTCGCTTGCCTACGCAGATAAGTTCGAGGCGATTCACGTTACAATTACTACAAAAAGTTTTCGAAAATTGGGTTTCCCAACAACTATTTGTTCGAGACAGCCGCAGCGATCACTTTTCTTTATAATAAAGCTAAATTCTTAGCCATAACATTAAATTATATGTTTTATTCCTTCTTGAACGTCACATGTCTAAAAAAACTCAAAAATTTTTACTTTTAAGAGCAGAGCCAGAAACATTAAATATTTTCCTTTGGCAAAACCCCGAATAGACGATGAGGCGCTCGCTCGGATATCTTGTTCATAATATAAATATATAGAAAATAGATTAGATTTCAAAGATTTTCGAAATGCTATTTGTACTCACCTCAAATCCAAGGAATAAAATTTATAATCTTTTTGTTTTTATTTTTCTATGATATTGTTTTTATTATTAGTATTATTAATAGCTTTACTATTTGTCAACTTGCTTTTGAATATATCAATGTTCTCATCGTTTATTATTTCTCTCCGAATTTTATGTTTATAATTAGTTAAAAATTACATTAACCAAGTCGACATGTTTATCTCGAATGAAGACCTCTTTAAGCCAGTCATTTGCGAAAATTTTCGAATTTTGTCTTTAAAATTATACATTTATTTGCTTGAATATTACCTTGACAATAGGCGCTAAGTTTAAAACAATTCTCTGTTTCAAATGAACCTAAGCGATTTCTATCGATTTGAAAATTAAAACTTAGACACATACATATGTGTGTGATTCAGGTGATCTCCTTCGAAATATATTTTTATGGAACATTGAAATACGTATCTAATTATTTAAATAAATATTGATGAATGAAGCGTAAGTAATAGCTTGTAAATAATACTAAAAATTAAAGATGCAAATTTTAAATATTTACACCAATTTCAGATTTAGAACTAAAAAAACTTGTATGTTCACCTCATTATATTTCTCTTGTTCATTACTTCGCACTAAAAATTGCCTAAAAGATTTAAAAGTTCACATAGTGACTGTTGAACATAATTTGATCTTATTTTCCGCCTTATGCTTCCATATGACATTATCGTTTTAAGAAAAAACCCGGAACATCCTACTCGAGTAGTATTCGACTTTTCAATCGAATTCTAGAGAGTTTGACTGGATGTTCTAAAATCTCGCTGTAGGGTTGCTTTCCCTTTTCTTTCTGTCTTACTCTTCGGAAACAATTGGCATAACAAATTGAGCTCTGAGCCTGATGCGACTTACGCCTAAGACCCACGTTTTATAAGAGTATTCAGATCTTTCTTAGAAGAGTGGGATATAACTCAGATTTAGATCATATTAAAAACAATAATAGCCGGAAATAATTTGTAGTAATATGCTATAAGTGTTGCAATTATTAGAATGAGTTTGTAAAAAAGGCCGACATTGGCCTCATAGCTGCTTAGCCCGGTACCAAAAAAGACGTGAATTATTATGTAAAATGGCAATGAATCTTAGTACAAGTGTTCTTTAGAACCCAAGTGTGGTTGGTACCGTAGATAAGTGAAATTGGATCATGGCCACGCCCACTCAATTCGGCAAATTTTAACGAAATTTGGCGTATAATGTTATCTTGATATTTCTCTGTTAGATTGTGAAAATTGGCGAAATCGGATCTCATGTTCCAAGCACTCAGTTCCGAATGGGTCTATTATAATTATTGAAATTCGAAAAGATGTAAAATAAGGTTAATACCACCCCTAGACCTTATATATTTAGTACTTAGTAAAAAAATGTTGGAATTTCCGGTCAACTTTGACCAGTTTATATCGGTTATATGAATTTGAGAGACATTTTTTTTTGTTTGATAACAGTGTGTCTCTCCGCTAAAAATGAATGAAACTCTTGAAACTTTATTCAGGCGAAGTAAATTAAATTGAAGCAAATGTTGGGCAATCATCGTTTTCTTATTTGCCAAGCAACAGTCGCCATTTTTATTAGGTAGAAGCGCGGAAAGCAAATCGCTCGATTCGCTGTTAAAGCATGAAATGTCAAGAAAAGCGATTATAGTTGTATCTGAATCGGTTAAAAACTCACCATTATCTACATATTTCTTTCTAAAAAGTAATAGGAGAACCCATTAGGATTATTACAAGTATCTTGTAGAGAGTGCACTCTTTTGAGAAAGTCCTCGAACGTTGCGTTGAATTTCCTGAATTAGTGCGTAAAGATTTAAAATTTGCATCTATCCTTGTAATGGTTTATATGTACGTACACATTATGTATATAAAAGCCATGTGTATGTGTGTTTATAAAAATGGGGATACATGCGCTTAGATTTGTCATTTTATCTAGAATTTCGGAATGTGTGTTTGCGATTATGCTTATTTCTATGCGAATATCTTTAAGCGTTGTCTCTTTTCTCTTCATTATTTTCTCTACTTAAACGCTAGTTATTCATATGGTACATTGTTGGCTAGAATCGAACATGGTAAGTTAACGCTTATTCGAATAAACTCGAACACACATTCTGCGCCGAGACACTACGAGCGTAGCCGTCGCGTTTTACGCACTCACATGTGTACATGTCTACTATACTAACCGCTGATTCCGTTGACTTCGCTGCCAATTTGATTTGTAAACTACCATACTCGTATTTCATGGATATATTTATCTACTCAACTCTTACTAGTTAGTCTAATGTATTCGTATAAATGTGTTCGCTATCATCCAACATTACAACTTCTAATAATTTCACTCGGCTAACCAATACAATACACATACATGCTCAACTACCGTGTGTATGTAATTGTAAGGATGCGTGTATATGCTTTCTTCACTATTCAATATGACATACATACATTTAAATTCTTTATAGCTATGTACATCAATTATGTTATGTTTGTATGCTTGTATGCTCACGTGTGTATGCTTGATAAGTTTTACTTAAATATAATGTTAACATTGCGCAATTTTCTATGCAGCATTCAGTTATGAATCTAATGCGGGATGCCTGAAGCTTTGGCGATTTGCGAAGGATGAGATGGCGAAAAGAACTTTAAAACTACGTAGAAAAGAGGAGCTACGCATAAGCAAGTTTCTACTTGTATGTGTATGTGTGCGTGTATGCAAAGATATGTGTGTGTATGTGTTGACAGTGAAACAAAACATTTGAAAACAAAAATTCAAAAATTCTTTACTTTTCGTTAAAAATAGAAAAAAATGAAACCAAAAACATAGGGAAATATGAGACCTAGGGAACACAAACGTACGGACAATTAAAACTGTAACATTTACATTTGTAAGCACAAATTTAAAAATTATTGTATAATAATTTCAATAAATTATGAAATCAACGAAATAAATACATATGTATTGAAATAATTTTGTAAACATTTTATTTCATTGCATTATTTTTCGTTTTCCCTACTGTACATATACATATATATGTATATATACGAGTATTAGGGTGTTGTTATTTCCCAGATTGGTTATTGTTTTGCCGTAAAAGTATGTTAAGGTTCCCACGTAAACACCCGCTTTATTTTCAATATAAAACCTGTCTACTCATACTTCTCTTCCCTTGCATATGCATAACATGTTTTGCTTTTGTTATTTTGCATTAAACAAGTAAGTCTACAACTTTGAAAAAGTTGTATTCTAATACAAAAATTTCCGCTCTATAAAGAGTGAGAACTTGTTTTTTATAAATATACTTCTTTTAAAGTCATACGCATATAAAGTTAAGCATCAATTGACCTGAGCATTCATACAAGTAAATCATACGTTTTGTGTTACTCACACGACATGGTGTACTCCTTGTATGCAGTAAATTTGATCCATAATTTTACTGCGTATAACTTTTAAAGGCACATGTTTATTAAAAAAGTGATAAGGATGTGCTTTTTAGAGCAGACTATTGTAAGTTAGAATAGCACTTTTTTAACGTTGTGGAGTTATTTTCTTTGGAGATAAACACTTATTAAAAAGGACCAAACAATCACATATAAAAGATATCGGAAAATTTGGGTCCTTTGTGTTTATGGCTAAAAGTGAAACTTTAGAAAACGGTTGCAAAAAAAATAAACAAAATCAATTTGGGAATTAAAGCACACCCTAATGTAAATTCTTGTGTTCGTAGTTTTGTGTGGAAAACCATAGCTTTTGTTAGCACACGTGAATATTTTTAATAATTTACTATTAAATTAATAATTTGTATTGTCAAGCACGTTGCTATTGATTTCACATTAGCTATATTATTTAAAACGATTTGTCCTCAAGCGCCGACACAGATTTATTGCTCAAGTACCGAACACCTAATTAAGAAGACAGTGACCGGGCAATATTTATCGTTGAAAACGAGGTCTCCTTTAATTAAATTACTTCAAAACAAGAAAAAATCTTAATTGCGGTTACTCTGTGGCTATAATATCCCTCGAGAACTTGATGTTGATTGATCAGTTTGTATGATAGCTATATGCTATAGTGATCCGATATCGGCGATATTCGACAAATGAGCAGCTTTTTGGGTGACAAATCTTAGACTCAAATACTGTGGGACAACAAACAGAAAATTGGACATGGCTAAATCGACTCAGCTCGTCATGCTGAACATTTATATATATACCGCCATATTCGGTTTAAAGGTCTATTGAAGTTTATTGTCAGAATGTTCAGTGAAAACTTGATTCGTATTATATGATCAGCACGTTTTCCACTATGTGATAAGAGAAGTGTTTAACAACTATATGTGATCTCTACCGTCGCTCTCACCGCCTGGGCACAATTGATTTTTATCTAATCTCGAGTAACTATGGACTCGAAGATATAATAGTTGTCTTCGGTGCGACATTTCTCTGATCGATATCTTTGCGCTCTGCACTCGGTTAGAAAAATTTCATATAAAAACAACAGTAAAGTTGTCGAGTCAAATTTGTTCGATAGAACAAGCCATTAAAGTGGTAATACCGCTATCTGAAATGCTCCCAAATTTTAAAAGAATATAAATTTTAATCTTTCATAGAAACCAGACTAAAGGGTTATAAAGCGTGTTTGGGTGCGAAAAGAAGAATTTCTCCACCAAAGATGGGTTCGCAACAGAATTACGCATGCGTTAAAGGACATGTTAGCGCAGGGTTGCACTACATGCGCTACCCGCTTGTTTGAACACCTAGTACAGTTTGTTTGATTCACTACTCTCCAACGCTTGGCGAATCAAAGATGAAATTAAAATGAAAGATTAAAAGATTAAAAAGTATAACACTGTTACGTTCAAGACTCCCCAAAGGCTTTCAACAAATTTGAGTTACATATACATGTATATGTATGTATAAGCTCAGTAAAAAAAATAATATCTAGAGACTATCTAAGTATGGACGTTCGTTTGTCTGCTTGTATTTTTGGTGAGCCATACTGAAGACAGTTAACTCGTGCTTTTCGCGCGCATTTCCTATGCTTTTATACACATTTCTAATGTTCATATGTGTGTATGTATGCGTAAGCATAATATTACATATTGAAACAACAACATTCGATTATCAAATTGTACACAAAATCAACAACAACAAAGAGGCTTTAACATTTATCTACATATATATATATCTAACGGTACTTCGCGCAGCACACGCACATCCAAGCTGTTGCATCTATACACGTATCTGCTTGCAGCATTTGCACCGACTCTATGCGAGCGTATATTTAGCTGCATTGAAGCGTTCTCACAGTTTTTACCATTTATTGCCGTTTACGATTATTTGCTAAATAATTTAAAATATTTACTCTCGTTATCAAGGCAATAGCTAATCGTGTTTTATTGTTTGTTGTTATTATTTCATAATTTAGTGCCACCACTTTTTGCTTGCATTCAACTATTAGTTTTTGTTTTCTGTTTGCTTACTTCCTTTGAGCGCCAGTTTTTATTTATTACCCATACACCTGCACTCTTCCAAGCATGTATACATGTATGTGTGGATGTGTGCATTCCTAAATTAGCACAGTTATTATTATTTGCTGCAGAGCATTTCAATAACACAAATTATCTCGCATTTACAATAAATAATAACAACAAAAAACACTAGAACATTTGCAGTGCATTATACAATATAATACAGGCATATGTGTGTGCATGTTTACATGTATGTGTGTGTAGTTGCGGTATTTTCCATAAATATTAAAACAAAATTTTCAAAATGTGGATATTTTTACACGCTTCTGCAGCAATGCGTTAGCGACTATTCCAATATACATATGTATATTGTACATATACATACGTACATTTACATAGGCAATAAAACAAATTGCTCTGATGTTACATTTATTCGCTGGAACAAAACTTCATTATATACATATATATGCTTTGTTATATCCGTAAATGTCAATAACGGAAAAATTTAACTTCGGTTGTACCGAACCTATAATGCTCTGACCAAATACAAAGGATTCTCTGCAAGTGCACGAATTTGATCGGCCAGTTTGCGTGGCAGCTGCATATACATATGTATGATGCTATAAAAGTCCGATCTCATCGATTTTTTCGAATATTGTACCGTTTATTGAACAAGAATTCATGCCATATTTCCTGAAGATATCTTGTCACATAAAACATTTTTTAATACAAAAACTTGATTCCGATCTTTCAGTTTTGTATGACAGCTAGATGCTATACTGCTCCGATATCGGGGGTTCCAACAAATGAGCAGCTTCAAGACCTGTACGAAATTGCAGAGAGATATCAAAATTGCAGGACTATTCGCATATATACAGAAAGGTGGCTGGACAGACGGACTTGGTAAAATCGACTCAACTCATTAAGTAAACTTCAACATTTCCTTAGAGGTGTTAAAAACTTAGTGGCCAACTTGCATACCCTATTCAGGGTATAAAATAAATATTTCTTCATGATAATGATATAATAATGAAAAATGCTGACGCTGACGATGACGATGGCTACATATGTATGGGTGTACGTGCGTGCATATTAATGTATGTATGAGTGCGTCTGTATACATGCATATGGAGTGTATGTGTGTGTGTTGCATGAATATACGATAAATGCTGCACGCTGTTGAATTGTTTTAATTTTTAAACTTTTTTTTTGCAAATTCGGCTGTGCATTATTTTTGTTTGTGTGTTTATTATGCAATAATTTCAATAAATTCATTTGAAGCGGCTTTTCTATGGTCTGGCAATGATGAAGCGTTCCTGTTGTCTAACAGTAGTCTGCAGCGTTGCATTTCGCATGCTTGGCTAGGTCGTGTGCAAGCAACAATGTGCAATCTAACGCCTCAAAGTATGCAATGCCCTTGCTAGTTTAGTTGGTATGCTTTACACTGGTATTTTATGCATTGTCATATACACATTTATTTATTGTTATCCATATTATTGTTATTATTATTATTATTAAAACTACATATGTATGATTCTCTATGCACGTAAGTAACATTTCGGGGGGGTGGGTTGTTGGAAAGCTGCCTTTTAACGCTTTCGGGTTTTCGGTTATAATTTTTGCCATTTGGATCTGTAATTACATACATACATATATGCTGTTATATACATACATACCTATTATGTATTTCGACGGTGCCTTGTACAGCAGTTTGTGTGCGTGTGTTTACATGCAAGTATTTATATGCATACTTATAATTGTTTGCTAAACGCTTACTCTTAGTTTTGGTTTTGTTCTTGTTATTACTATAATTCTGTTTTGTTTTCTTCATTTTGCTTGCATTCGTTAAGTTTTACGCTAATTTCACATGCCTTAACTAATTTGGTTCGCTCCTAGTTTTTGTTATTATTGTAACTATTATAAAATTGCGTTTACCGTTATATTTCTGTATGTTTTTTGTTGGTTTTCATTTTCACAGCTACACCATTGCTATGCCTTCCGTTGTAACTGTGTGTGTGTGTGTGTGCAGCACCTTGCATAGTTGAGTGGTTAATTAGCTGCATACCGTTATGCTTAAGTAGTTAATTTCGTCTTAATTCAATTTATTCACTAAGTACTTTTATTCAGCAGTACAAAAATTAGTCCTTGCAAAAATTAATTCTCAATTGTTTGTAACTAAGCTAAGTTTAGTTATAATTAATTTGTTCTAGGTCTAGTTCAACTTCACCTTAATTCTCCTAATTATGCAATTTTTGTCACATAAAATACATATATTTCATATGCATGCCTACATATTCAATGAGTACATGCATACATACATATACATATGTATATCTACATTAAATTATATAACTCTATTCGTATTTATCAAACATTGTTTTTGTTTTCTTATTTAAATTAACTTAATTTCCATAGTTACCGTATGAAAATAACAATTTGTTTATAACATCTTAGGTCTGTAGGTATTTGAATTTCAGCGCTGCTATTTTTCAGCACACTCCTGTTGCATGTATGCTACCTATCACATGCATGTGTATGTGTGTGTATACCTACTTATATATTAACTCTTAACATACATATATACATACATGCGTAATTGTTTTGTTTTGGTATTGTTTTTGCTTCTCTAATTTCCGCATAAAAATCTTTTCTCTTTAACACTACTTAAGTAACTAACTGTAATCAATCTTAGGAATTATTCAGTTGGATCAATCATTATATGTTGCTATGTATGTATGTGTTTATGTGGGCGTGTATGCATGTCAATGGCTGCCGCTGGTTGAGCTGCATTCACCGGCACTTTAGCCAGCCGCCAGACCGTCATAGCTACATAATGTGCTTGCCCGCTTCGCCAAATCCACTGCGTCCATCGCATATTTTCTATGAATTCGCTGCGCTCTCGGCTCACAAGCACACAGCCAAATTGCCTACACACTCATGTATTTTTTCTAATTTTGTGTTTTGATTCAGTTTTTGTTGCCGTTATTGTTCGTATGCATGTTTGTTTGTGTATAAATGTTGTTGGAATTCTCGGGGTTTTCTGCTATTAGATTATATGCTTATTGTTGTTGTTAGTATTTTTTGTTACTGGTTGACTTTGATTGACACTATGATGGAAGCGCAAATAGATTATCCGTAGCTGACGTAGCGGTGATCTCCGCTGTCGTGATAAGCCTATGCTAGAAATCGCTACTCGTCGATGGATAACCCAAGTTGCTCTCCACCGTGTCATCCTTATGTCAGAGCGGTGGTTTGTACACCTCGATGGCCGGCGTCAGCATGTCCACGCGCGTTGAAATCGATGTATCACTGCAAGTAACAAAAACAAACAGTAAAAATCAGTCATAATTATGAAACTTTAAAGGAAGTAAGATATAAATATTATAATCAACTAGAGGACCCGTCCACGCTTCACTGTGGCTGATACATAGATAATACTACTACTACCATCTATATAATTTCTATTAGTTGGATTATAACTATTAGTTAATGAGATATTGCATTTTTGTGAAGCAACTTGTGTTAGTTTACAAAAAAATGGATCATAAAGCATTGCTTTTTTGGGGAAAATACTGTTGAATTTGGGCTCAGGGAAATCCACCGTTGAAAAGATATTTGCTAAGCTGGAAACACGCGAAATGAGCAAAGTAGGTGCCTCGTAGGTTCATAATCCAACAAAAACAACGAATAACTGATTCTGAAAAGTGTTTAAGTGCTCTCTAATCGGAACAAAGCCGAATTTTTTTGTCGGTGATAGAAACATAGCTCCATCAATTTCCTACTGGAGTCCAATCGACAGTCATTCTAGTGGACTGCGCATGGTGAACCGGTTCTCAGGCGTGGAAAGACGAAGAAGGCGGCTGGAAAGGCTATAACATCAGTCTTTTGGGATGCACGTGGTATAACACATACTCAACGATGGTTGCAGTTCTTTTCTTCTATTCCAAATACTTAATAATTGTATTATTTTTGAGGAAGAATCTATTTAAAATTGTACTCATATAAGTATTCAAATGATTCCTACAAACATGAATTATGAACAAATGCTTATAATTTGAAATATAATTTTTCTATTTATGAGTTATATTGGATTCTAACATAAGGAAATAAAAGGTATTTTATGTCCTTTCCCTGGTTCTAAGCTACCTTCCCACCAATTTTCAGCCAAATCGGTTCAGCCGTTCTTGAGATATAAATAGTGTAACTAACACAACTTTCTTATATATATATATATATAGATATTAAACAAATTTGGGCGGGGCTAATGCGACAAGTGTTTGACCGAGTGTTTCCAACTTTAAAGCTCCGAGTGGCGTGTGGATAGTCCCGTAAATTTCGAAACTCCCAGAGTATTGCATCTTGAGTTTTATTAAGAACTATTCATTCCTCAAGGCCAGAAATCTGCTTTTGTAAGTTTTTAGAATGTGGCTTGTCACGAAGAGTGAGTGCTAATATCTTTAGTCACGATCCAACCACCTCATGGAAATGTTATACTTAGCTTCTAATTTGAAAGAAACCGTAACACTTCAAATGCTAGAATGTAGATGGGGTACGTACTTTACAAGGTTGAAAATTTTGACAAATTCGTATTATGGAAGTCGGCTGGGAAAGTATTGCTCTGTGTCATTTACTGGCTATCGATCAAAGCGCATCTACTGGTTTACACCAGAGACGAAGGAACAGTTATAATATTGAACCTGCTTCATTGTAGACGAAGTCTATCCCCTCGACTGAATGTCAACTATGTTCTGATATGAGGATCTCCATAAAGTACCGAGTGAAATGCATTTCAGCCATGACAGCGTACCAGCTCAGAACTCGGAAGTTGCCATAGCGAGCTTGGTTGAATTCGGCTACAAAATGCTGTCTTATGCGGCTTCCTTTTGTTTTTAAACTTGTAAAAGTTACCCGCCGAGCAATAATATATTTTGAATGATTATGTTAAGCATGCCACAGGGGTTTATTTTTCAGGCCTCCAAAACATGAATTTTTCAGAGATGTAAAATAAGTTGAAGCAGGTAAGCTGAGTCAAGTATATCAGTTAAAAGGAAACAGTGAGAATATAGTATCACTTTCTTATGTGGTTTCGAAGAGGAGTTCTATGGGACGGAGCAGACTTCAGTAGGATGGAATTTCAGTTTGGAGCAAGCTGAACACATACTTATATGAAATCATTGGAAAGTGCATACTTAGATCTGATAAAATCCAAGCAACATATATTTTTTGTGTAAAGTTGAAGACCAAAAAATTTTACCTCGCGGTTTCGACAAAACAATATGCTTTTGTAGACTGACAAATGTTGTATTAAGTTTTTTCTACCAATAAAGTTTTTAGTTTAAACTTTCATTTCTGGCTTATACGTTTATATATACTCTGAACAGACAAAAAGCTGATTCGATTCAGCCATTTCCGTCTGCCTGTCCGACTGAACGATATTGAGATAACCGAACGATCGGAATTAGGTGCTTGTATGGAAAACTCTTTCATTGCACGAGGTATATTCAATACATTTGGCCAGGATTAATGTCTAAGGCAATTTGGCAATCTACGAAAAAAGATCGGATCACCACATCTATAGTATATATACATAGTTGTAACACAAACACACTGTTGTATAATTTCGTTGTTGCTAAGCAATTAATATTAATTTTGTTGTTGTAAATACTAACTGGGGTTCATCACAACAAAGTTCTCGGATGCGATGTGTGTGAGTGATGCCTAGCGGTGAAATGAAATCTTTAATTTCATGTTGGGCTTGATGAGCTAAGCTCCAGCATTTACACAATTAGTGAGCAACAGAAAGTGAAGGTAATGAAAGAGCTGCAAAGATAGCTGTTCCTAAGCAGTGGAGAACGGCGGAAATGAAGGAATGGATTTTCTTATCAACATTTTTATTTGTTTTCGAACTTCTTATAATAAATATTTGAGCAGCTGTATGTAATGGCGAAAGCAGAAAATAAATAGAGCCAAAGTAAACATAAAATCCTGCAAGGTATTCTAAGCATTTCGCTTCCTGTCGAACAGAATGATTCATCATTTATCTATGTGTCTTCGCCCGTTGAACATTTGGTTGCTGGTCACGAAATAAACACACATACACACCTATTGGTTTATGGGCTAAAAACGTTCTTATGCACGTATATTTGTGTGAGTTTATGCATCCGTGAGACCAATTCGTGTTTGCCGCCATTATGAAAACTTTCGAGCCAATATTAATGCGGCTAACGCGCCCACCGAGTACGCGCGTAACCAATCAATCAATCTATCGGCCAAGCAACACGCAAAAGGTTCAGACAGACAGCTAAAGGTCTTCCTGTGTACTAGGAGCATTCATCCTGTTGTTGTGGGCAACAGAAATCCCAGTCTGATTTGCAAACTTCTCAAATCGGCAGTTTTTGTTGTTGTTCGTGTGTCCGGTTGTGTTTGATTGTTGGATTACTGCAAGAACTGTGGAGCGCCGAAAGCTGTCTCAATTCCCGCAAATCATAAATAAAAATTTGGAAAGCATTTTTCTCAGTTTAAGCACTTATTTGTTCGTATTCTCCAGCGAGTCAGAAGCATAAGGCGGTGTTGATACGTATGTGTTCACTTTTTTGGGAATGAGTTCGACGTTGCATAGGCACGCCTTCTTATCGTAAAGTGAATATAATGTAAATATTTTGCTCTCCTTTCCTATTTCTTAAACGGAATTTTGAAATTGGAAATTTTAATACTTTTTGGTTAAATGCGCTTTAAAGGGTTCGCTGGTTGAGGAAGGGGACTACATGGTGTCAGAAATATAGTAAAGTACCATTTGATGTTCAATGTGACTTTTTACTTTATTCTCAACTAGACGAACATGGTTTCATTTCGAATTGTAGTTTTGAAGCAGGTGTACTTTGTGAACCGAACGAGTTGGTTGAAATCAATACTAGCTGCTCCAATAGATTTTAACCCGCAGAGATATTCGTATGTCCAATATGGTTAACAATCGCACAGTACAGGAAATAATTTTTTCCCCTCGCAACTGTTCATATTAATGTACCTAAATTAGTTATGAGGACTGTAATTTTTTATACTTTGAATACGGGATGTAAGACATCCTATAAGCAGTCGTTTTAGCCATTTTAGTCTGTCTGTCAGTCAGTATATACGCGAACTAGTCCCTCAGATATCGTTATGAAATTTGGCACAATAACATTTCTCCCAAAGGAGCAGCTGTGGGAGCCAGCCAAACTTTATGGAAAAGTTTCTTATTTGACGAGATATTTTCATGAAGTTTGACAAAGATTATTGTCTAACGCTAGGCTACAACCTCCGCATAAATTGTTCAGATCAGACTACTATAACATATACCATAGATGCCATACAAACCGACTGAAAATCAAGATAAAGATTTTCGTTCCTTATTATCCTTGAAGATTGCTTATATCAAACAACATGGTCAGAAAGCTCAAGAAAAACGTTTTCGGATGGGCGGAAAGTTTTGGCCGGCAAGGTAAGTATGTTCGAGTACCTGCTCCTTTTAAACATTGCAAGAAATATGAGTAACTTTTTTGGAAAGCGAAGGAAACAGAAAGCAAACATAAGCGGCGATAGATACCCATCTACGCCTTAGAAAAACTCAAAGCAATACTTGAAAGTTTTAAGTGTTTCATATCTATCTATTATTTCCAATGTGCATGCAAATAAGTTTTGATAATGGCATGGTGCATGCAAAAATATTCGAACTTAGATCTGTAAGTGTATGTATGCATTTTACTGGTATTTATAAACATTTCGTTTATTTTGTCAAACCAAACGCTCTTCAAGTTGTAACTAAGAACCAGGAGGAAGAGAAGATATTTCTTACGAAATAAGAAACACTATTCGATAACTCCCTGAAGTATGACCGTTAACATCGAAGAGCTAGTTCAGACTACATATGTACGTGTATGTCTGTATTAGTTTTATCGCTAGCCAATACTGGGAGGTTTTACTAGTAGTAACACCTGCATAACTTGCTAAGCTCGTTTTGATATCCAATAACCGGATCGAATTCGTCTAGATGGCAACCAGCCAGATGACATGAATGAATGTCTCCTACATTTCTATAACATCTTTATGAAACCTTTGATTTGGATAATATCACTAAATACTTCCCTATCTAGTTAGAGTACGTGTGATAGCGAAGTAAATCTTTTTTTGTGCTGGAGGATATTTTAGTTTTCCCAACAACCCGGACTTGTAATCTTATCAGTTCGGTTAACAAAAACAAGCAGTCTTTTAGTTCAGAGAACTTTATTATTGGTGCTATATCATAAGTGAAATATGGTTAGACTTTCTTGACAACACAATTTAAACGAATGTTTAAGAAATCTTAGAAGTATAAAAGTCTAAAAGCGGTTTCTCCTTCTCGGTGCAGATTCGCCTTTTTCGATTACATGGTTGGTTTCTACCAAGTGTTTTATTTAATTTATATAACTGTGGTAAACAAACTTGCAAATCCTAAACCGAAATGATTTCAACAAGCTTATGGCTTCATTTTGAGACGAATACGCCACACACATTCACATAGAAATAATAAAGACATTTTTAATGTGGTTGAGTGTAGCTAAAATCGGCTGTCAAACTGGGGTAATATGAACCTCGTTCCATTTATTGAAGTTTTAGAGACATTGGAATATATAAAACATAATTCTGGGAAGTTACTAAAGTGGGACATGAGAACGAGTTGTTGTAATACGTTTTCGTAATAATTTCATGATATGTGTATGAACCCATACACAATCCGTGGGGTAAAATAGTAATTTATATCATCTTGCACTCTATATGATATCCGAATTCCATGTTTTGATCTTCAACGTTTTATTCAGTTCTTTCGTCGTCAAAAAGGTTGATGAAATAACAGTCCATAAATAACGATAATACTTTGTAAAGAATTAAAAAAAATGTACAATTTATACTGCTCAAATCCTTATCACCCCTTTCTAGCTAATACTATACTAATATTTCTTTATCCAGTTTTCTTACAATTTGTTTTTATCTTTGTCATTTGACACCATACTTTTCAAACCAGATATTTAAGTTTTGGCCACATATAAATGGTAAAGTACATCTGCAATAGTGATCCGATCTGATCAATTTCTTCGGAGATTGCATAAAAGCCTTCGGCCATAACCCGTGCCAAATTGCTTGAGATATCTCGTCAAATGAAAAAGCTTTCCATACAATCCCTGTTTTCCGATTGTTCAATTTTATGGCTGCTATATATATGTTATAATAGCCCGATTTCAGTGGTTCCGACAAATTAGCAGCTTTATGAAGAGAAGAGGATGTCTGTTTTCTGATCGATTTCTCAGAAGGACATGGCTAAAGTGGCTGAGGACACATTCTCCTGCACAGGGTTTCTTTAGATTGATACAGATTTCGCTTATGGAAATCTTTGAGATAATCTTCAATTCTTCACTTCACCTCAGGTATGGCCAGAATAGTAACTATGAAATCTGAAGTACCTTGCAATAATGGTGACAGGAGTGGAGTTAAAGCTTTTTACTGCAGTTTCGCAAAGTCCAACCATGTCGGTACAAGTTACCAATCGATACCTATATTTTTTCATGGGAAACTTCTTACATGATATTTATAAATGATCTTTGACAAAGTTTTTCCATAGTCGCTCATAATTTTTAAAGAAAATCTTCGTCGCCTGTCAAATGCTGGTGTGTGAATGCTGGTTGAAAAGCGACTGTAGTTAGATCAGAACAAAGCTCGAGCGATACAGTTTTTGTCGTACAGCTTGCAAAGGCGGTCGCCCAACCATAATATAGGTTATGTTGTCAAAGTCCTTGCATTATGAAAAATATTTTTCTACAGATCACTGGATCATCCTCTTCTGTGCTCTTATGGCTTATACAGAATTTACCACTTTTGAATGATTGCTTCGTGAGTGTGATGACTCTAAAATGGACGTCTAAAGTGTTTGGTCTTCAAGAATTCAGTTCCTCGCTCTGAACTGGATAATTTCGATTGGAAGTAGATCTGAAAACTGCCATGTTTTAAAATATAATAAATGTGAGCGTTTTGGCATGTGAACCCGACCGTTCCAAAAAGATAACAAACAGATTTACCGCTACATGGTGCCACTTGCTGCGGGGGGTGAATTTTTGATTTACAAGTGTTTATACCAACATTTGTGCGACCACGGTTTGTCTGTAACGACCTGAGTGGTGGAACTGTGTGCATTGCGTTTAGCGAGGTGTGCACACCAATGTGCCACAGCACGTGTCTCCTGAGACAGTCGGCACATGGTCCGCGACTGCGAATGGTTTAATTAATTCTTTATTTTATTTGCGATTTATACTCGTACAGCCGAAGTGGCTACGCCATCACCTGTCACATTCTGTATGAATTTGTGCCTCTGCAAGTGTGTGTATGTGTGTGTGTATCACTTGTTGGCTTTGCTGTCTGCGCGCTCGAACCCGCTGACTACCACGCCATGTTGAAGGCAAATAAGTGCTAGCGCGAGCACTTGAAAAATGTGCGGCAATGCTATTTGACACAAGGCAGGCTTTGAGTGTGGTTATTAATTTGATCACACGCACATGTGCACGCGCATGCCTGTGTGTATGTGCATGCAAATACAGGAACATCGGACGGCCGTGAGGTTGATGTGTGTTTGCTCTGAACACGCCGTTTTGCGGTGTGAACGCGGTTTGTTAATAAAAACCACAAAAACACTCTTCGGGGAAATGGAGTTTCACTAACAAACCGCACCCCATACTGACAAAATGGCCAGCCACATATGGCAGATGGTAGGCTCATGCACACGCATAAGTATGTATGTATGCTTATGAATTGCAACCCAACAAGCGTTTTTGTTTTATATCAATTTCATATGAATTTTCGTTCTCATAAGCTATCCCAAGTATAGAAGGTACGTAAAAGTTAATTTGCAGCATACATCTGTTTCTGTTCTCTGTAGCAGACGCTAACGTTAGACTTCTTTTTATGACCTTTGCGATTTTCTCTCTGTAAAGCTGCCACTCGGTAGCTTGTTCGAGAATTCTTGGGTTAAAATAATACTGTAACGATATTCCAAAAGGAGTGCTTCGACGATTGGAAAAAGCGCTGGCTTAAGTGCATAATATCGAATGGAAAATATATTGAAGGCGACAACATTATTGCAGACGAATGAATAAATATTTTCTTCAAGAAACGAAAATTCACGTTATTTTAAAAATACATCTCGTACATTTCAAGTAAAACCATTTTTCTTCTAAATAAATATGGTAAATTCAATAACGCCATCTTGATTTTATACACTGGAAGAATATACGACAGTTTGAAAACAAAAATCCCTCTAGAATGTTAGCAAAATGGTTACACGGGATTGTAACACGCAGTTCTATCGCCTTCACTAGATACGGATACTTTTTACATGCATTTGCACTTGCTATGAATATTTGAAATTTCGTTTCGATAACGAAGAATTCACCACAGAAAAGGGTAACCACTATATCAAGTAAGGTTAATCTGTTCAATTGCTTTAATAAATAAAAAAAATTCAAATTGATAATGTTAAAGGTTACATATATATTTCTAATTTGTAAAATTATAGTTCCAGATTGCTCTTTCTATACTTAGTTGAAGATTTTTATACTTCACAGTTGATTGATTTCGGGAGCAACCTTTTCATATCAGTCATTGTATTTCTAAGGCTCGACATGATTGAAGGAAGGAACATATTCAGTTCGAAGCATTTCCCCTTGTGTTTGCTAGGTTATTCGCATGCAGTGTCCTGTTGGTAAATTGGCAAGTAAGTTGCTGAGTCATTGTGAGACCGGGCCATTTCGGCGCGTGTCTTTGTAGTTTGTGGCACTCTTTCTTGTTGCTGGCAAACACCATATTTGGCTCATCGGATTTAATCGTTTGTACTGCTGTCTAAACGTTGAATGTCGCCGCTTTTAGTGACCACGTGCATGCAACATGAGTACGATTGCGGCAATTAAAGTGTAAATTTGCAATTCAAAACTGCCCATAAAGGTTATTACAAGCATTTACTTTCCTTGTGCACGTGTGAACAAGACAGTTTGGTAATAAAAGTACTTTCTCGAAGTATCTAGAAGTGATGAAGAGATTTAAACAGTTTTAAAGCCTTTATGAGTCTGAGTGTTAGCGATTTTTATAGCATTTGTTTGTCAAAGTCGTTGCATTAGGGCGTTTCTGAATTGGGTGAGACACACTTTTCTACAGACCGTTAGAAGTTCAGGACATACGAATACGCAGTCATAAGGTGGCACTCCTCAAATACACCATTCTTTCAAAGTTTCATCCTGATATATTAGCTCATTCTTGATTTGTATACTGAAAAATGAAAGTTTCAAATGGAATTTGAAATTGCATTATATGGGAAGTAGGCGTGGCTGTTGTAAGATTTTACTCATTTTTACACTGTGATTCAGGAATATCCGTAAAATGTCATGTACCGAACTTGGTTTCGAGATATGTGTTTTCACCTGAACGCCCCATCATACCATATCGAGGGTAAGATTAATTGCCTCTGGCCTTTTTAGTGATAGATTTAGCAGGCCAGTACCGTTATAAAGGGAGTGATCGGGCGTATTATCCAATTTCATCCGTTTTCACACAGTCGGTAGAGGTTCTCATATTATAAGAGCTGGGTTGTTGTAACTTTAATGGTTTATTAGATATCTACATTCAAGTTATTAGATGGCGGGGTCACATCCACTCTTTCAAAATTTTTTACCCACAGGTGTCCCTTGCTAATGCCATCTCCTGTTCCGAATTAGAGTTTTATATCTTGATTTAATGCTTAGTTATGGCACAAGATACGTTTTCGTTTAATGGTGTTATGGAGGGCATGACAGTGGTCCAATTACGACCATCTACGAACACGTAGTTTTTTTTCGCCAAGAAACTGATATGCTCGTTTCACGAAGATATTTCAATTTTTATTGAAGTTACAACTTGCACTGACGGATGGACGGACAGACAGACACCCGGATTTCAACTCGTCACGTCATCATGATCTTTTATATTCACAAAACCTACAAGTATATCTATCTCAATTAGTTTTAGGTGATACGTAGAATCGTTTATTGAAGAAAAGTATTATACTCTCAAGCAACATATTGCAAGAGTAAAATTCCAGTACAACAAATTAGTTCCAGTGAATTTTATTTCACAGTGATGACGATGTTGTGAATTAGGTCTGAAAGCGCGTGTATTTCGACTTCAGTGCGGACTGAAAAAATAGAGGTCATAACATCAAACCTTAATAGCTCATTGAAGTTTACCCGAACTCGACAAATTGTTTTGTCTTTGCTCTACGATTACTGTAAGTATTTAGGTTGAGGCGTTAAGAGATAAACACACAATTCATACTAATGTTGTACCCATGTAGAATTGCTAAGAAAGTTTATTGATGAATCTATAGTAATATCAACTAACTACTACTTTTTGTTGATCTCTGTATCTGCAAGCACGAAGATACGATCTTCGCGATAGTCTTTTTTTAACGTATCTATTATTTACCACTGGAAAGATAACCATAACTGCGGGTTAAAATTTGCTCTGAGTATAAATGAAAGTTTGACAGTGTGAAAAGAAAAGTTCGCCATTCGACGTATCGTTATCTTACTTGGGTTAATACTTCAATTTGAGCTTCTGAGACAAAAAGATTTGCTATTTCTGTTGGAGAAACATTATGGTTACTGGGTCTGAAGTTCAAGTTTGGAGATGACCATTAAAAACCCATACATACATACGCAGTTGTAAATAAGAACATTATTAAATTTTTAAGTATGGTCGCTCACCCCGGGGAATTCACTAACGTTGAAGGAAGGGATGGGTCTCGAAGTAGGTCTTTTATTTGAGGTTATGTTTCCGAAATGAATCGATAAAACTCAATGTAAATAATTTATTTTCTTACACCAATTCCAAGGATTTTGTTACTTCTGCTTCTAGCAGAAGTGTTTCTAAACTTTTTGAAGTAGTAGTTGTTGTCAAAGTTTCTAAAAATTGTTCCAAATAACTGTGAGCTAAGCTTGTGTGGGGGAAATGGAACAAAAAGTCAACAGTTTTTGATCCTGTGTCTGTGATTTATTACAAATCTGCTGAAAAACAAATAACTATCCTTGTATGTACATATGTATATTTATATTTTTTAGGTGCACACGGCGCGGCGTTTCAGTTGGAGTCAAGCATTTGTCTCATACAAAACTTAATTAGATTTTAAATGACGCAGATGCAGAAGTTGTCACACACACTACTTATAACGCACACTCGCACACATATACAAACACATGTGGCAATGCATTAAACTTGCCTATTATGGAGTTCTTCCAATGCGACACACTGTAGATTCTGCAACAACGCTGAACGCAACGAACCAGAAGAGTCTTCTTGATTGCAGCGAATGTTGAATCCAGTGCAAATTAAAACAGACACGTGGTTGTAACTGTACTTATATACAACCATGCATGCAAACCTTTTTGTTCCGAACTGAAAATTACTAGTTACTTTTAGGAGAATCCTACTCAAATTGTTTGTTGCCAGATTTTTATACGAGAAATTTATTACTTTTGAAAAGCTCCGTTTCATAAAATATTGTAAGTGTAGCTTCTCGCTACCAATTATGAACAAGTGTTCAACGCATTCTCACAAGGTTTATCGCCTAACTGAAACCTATAGGAGGCAGATAATGGGTTAGGTTAGGAAAGAGGCTGATTTTTTGTGAGGTGACGAATAATCCCACATCCACAGCTAGAGACGTTATGTATCAAAAAGACCGTCGAATATCGAAAAAGCGCCTGACACCTGTTGCAAATAAGTATCAATTCTGGCCAAATCGCCAGGTTCGTAAAAAGGATGATAACCGAGATGCCTCAACCTTAATCTGGCGAAAGGTGGTAAGTGGAAGAGAAAGTCTGTTGGTACTTCCACCTCATTTTCCTCATGACCATTTTTTGACGTTTTAGGACACATATCCTAAGGGCACTCCTTATTTGTGGTTTTCGCAGCTCGACAAGTGCTGGTTGCTGACCAACGATTGCTGATTTTCGACGATTCTGCTGTGGCCAAGCACCCAGCCATGTTTATTTGGAAGTAGCTTGATGTTACTGCTAGTAAGGTTATTCACGCCTTGAATAGCTTTGGGGTCACTGTAGTTCTGCTATCGGAGTGCATGCATAACTCACTAAAAGACGCCGCACTTCGGAGAAAACATCGGCTGCAACCGTGAAAGCTGTAATTTCTGCTTGAAAGACACTACAGTCTTGAGTTTCCTTCTTAGTTGAGTTTCAATCCATTAATGAAAAAGTTCACTGCGCCCCCCTTGATGAAAGACCCCACAGCCACTCACTGTGGCGTAGCTACAACTTCGGGCACCCGGGGCCAAGGATGTTCTGCCGCCCCCCTTTATCTACCTTCCTACAAGTCATGAAGTGGTTCGAACAAAAGTGAATTTTTACAAAATATCTTCGATAAAAAAAATTTTTGAAGTATTTTTCTGAATATTAAAAAACAGCGAAGATTGTTTTGCCGCCCCCAAGACGTTGCGCCCGGGAACGGAATTTTTTTATTCCATTCGAATACTGCGTTCTTATTCAAAATCTTCCATTTTTTGGTTGTGTTTTGATCCAGAAATCCAATAACTCTAAAATACATTATAATTAGATGTTAATCCCAAATACAAATCCTATTTTTTTCTTTATAATTTGGAAAACAATTGAAAAGCTCCAATTTCTACGAATGTTTTTTCGGCTTTACAAGAGCAAGTGGGGTTGCCTTTCCCGAGTTGTAGGAGTATTACTCGTCGTTGTGGATGCCAGTTGAAGATATTTGCAAAAGACGAGATCTAATAGTCTCAATATTTCCTTGTTGACTGTACTGCGCTTGCAAGATTTGTATCAAGCATAGAGCTACACATAAACTCCGGCGACTGTTTTTAGGAAAAATGTATGGAGATATTCATAACACCTACGAAAATATTTGGCATATTTTATAAGCTTTTGTGAATATAGCATAAATGAAAAAAAAAACCAAAAATTGGGATTTCTTCAGTTCCGGAGGAAAGCCTGGGAGAGATAAAAACCAGAGATGGATACCAGCTACCAAGTACGTAGTCGTACTACTAGTTACCGAATTGTTCACATCGAATCCACACCACGTGGACCCACACACCAACAAGCTGTGGATGGATGCAGTGTGCACGAAAAAACCTAAAAGGCGTAGCGACAATTCAAACAACCAAGGAGATGGAGCAGCGAGCACCGACGTTGGCAACGCCAGCCAAGCCTTCAAGCGCCAATCCAAGCTGAGCGTAACACCCATCACTTTGCTCTGCACCGTTGCTCGTGTGAAGAACTTAAAATCCCATTTACTTTTATTTCCTTGGCGAAGTTTGATGCTCGCTTCCTGCTTGCTCGCCTCTTTATTTGTGTATTCGCTCATTCATATGTTTGCTTGTTTGTCGCTTCGTTGCTTCTCCACTGCGTGTGAGTGCGTTTGTGTTTTATCCTTCGTAATTTAAAAGAGAGTGTTTGCGTTTGTTGTTAGTTGAAATAAACTAGAGCTTTAATTTAAACGTGAGCATAATATAGCACAGTTACATACATGTGTATACTTTTACACCTGAGAGAAGCTACTGCCTTAATAAATGTCTGTGCGAACCCATCTCCACTTTTATTGCTTGATAGAGAATAGTTCTGACCCTAAGATGGGCTGAATTTTAAATTCATATTTTCTAAAATTCATTCTCAAATTGTTTATTTGTGGCTAATGGCCCAGAATCGGGCGCAATTGCGAGCGCAATTTAATTTATCCAGTCTTGCAAAATTTCCATTTCGTTGCAATGTTCGGGGCACATCCAATTGCGGCACACTTTCCAAGCACCGAAGCACTTTGCAACAATTAAAAATTCGAACACGAGCATTTTGGGCTTTTGGTGTTTAGTTTGTTCAGTTTCCGAAAGTTTGCAGCAGCCAACACTAAATGTGCGAAGCGAATTTTTTTATTTTTCCCATTTTTTTTTGCTTTTGTAGACATCCCGGCCAGAAGGAAAATACTTTTAGCAACTAAAATTCCGTACTGCGATTGCCGTTAGCTGCTGTGGCACGCAGAAGCTAATGGAGCACAGGCGTTGGGCCTCAGGGCAGGTCGCCGGTCTGTTTGGTCAGGCGTTTGACTTTCGTTTAAAGAGTTCTCCAATGTGTTAATTAAATTTTTATTCCATTATTTATTTGACCAACTTTCTAGTTTGAGTTTTTGCATTTTCTAAATATAAAAGCGTGCAGCAACCAAACATCGGCTTGGCGACTGGCCGGGCATGACACATTTCATTTCAAAGGCCTTAAAGAATACCAACGAAAATTTAATATGAATTAAATTTTATGGCAAAGTACGGTTATTGGCATGCCCTCTCTTTTTGAAGAAATGCAATATAATAGAGTGAATTAAGTACATTGTGATGGCCGTTGAAGACATAAACTAATTGCCCTTATTTTTCGGAGGCTTTACCTTGTAAGGTACCGACATAGCACCATTCTAAATAAACAAGTCAGACTATATCGCTCCAAGATGAATGGAGAAGAGGTCCAGCAAAGAGTCTACACTAGTCTAAATAGCTACGGGAAGATATAGAAAACAATCATATCACTGATAGCCGGTGTAATTGCTCTCCTTTTCGACAGCACGGATTATTTCCGAAGCAGTTGGCAACTGCTGGAAGGCTTTAAACTTACTGTCAGGTCAACTCCACTCCAACTCCAATTTTAAAGGATCTTCGTATTCTTAGTCCCGATTAAAATTTTTTTGTTTCCTATAAAAACTGCAAATAATGAAACACAGGAATTGATATTATTCTTGTGGTGCACTAAGGACACTATACGTATTAACAATGGCGCTCAAAGAAATTCTACTCTAGCAACTGTGGATAGGACTGGCAGGCGCCTTTCGGAGAGGACTTCAATTATGTTCAAGGTAGCTGAGTATGTGAGGGATCTCGAATATTTTCAAATTTCTGTTACTTCTATTATATCCCTGACAACCTGGACCAGTGCATCGCGAAACCTTCTCTTTTTGGTTCCCAGCCTGCACACATACCTGCCAGGAATATGTGGGCAGGGTGGAATCGCTAGATCCAAGCTTAAGGATTGGAGAGGGGGGTGAGTTTTCTGTCGGAAGTTCTCCATAACCCTTAGCTTCCGGCTACCAGATCACTGAAGGTTTTTCAAACAGAGGTGGCTTTATCACAGTAGCAGTGTATGAATGACTCCGGAGAGCGGATTCCTTCAGAGAAATGTGTATTCTCTTTGATAGCTGAGCAGCAATACCGGCTTTCACGCCTTTTGTAATTGCGTCAAGCAACTATGTAATCCGGTTTGTTTGGAACACACAGTACAATCGCTGAAAACTGCTGAGTTGACCATTAACCACCACCATTAACCTAATTTCAGCAGATTTATCATATTAGCAGGGTTCATCTCACGTCAATTTTGGGTGTCCCGTGTGGACGTCTCCTAAAAAGCTTAAACGCGGTGAGAGTAAATATCTTAATTGTCAAAGACTGTATGAGGGAAAGCGAAGTGAAACCCTTTAGGCACTTCCTCCTCTACTGTCTACATTTTGGCACGTTGAGATTAAAACATCTTTGTAGACATAAACTCGGCCAACCTAGTGAATTGGCTGAATTTGATATTAGCCATCTTAAAAAAATTGTGGTAATCTTATCGTCTGTCTGTCCGTCTGTCTGTCTGTATATATACGAACTAGTCCCTCAGTTTTTAATATGTATATCGTTTTGAAATTTTGTAAACGTCATTTTCTCTTCAAGCAGCTGCTCATTTGTCGGAACTGTACAACATATGTATAGCTGCCATACAAACTGAACGATCGGAATCAAGTTTTTGTATGCAAAACTTTCACATTTGACAATGTATCTTCTCAAAAGTTGGCACAGATTATTTGTGTTTTCAGATCGGCTTACTACAGCATATAGCTGTCATACAAACCGAACGATCAGAATCAAAGGCTTGTACGGAAAACTTTCGCATTTGACGTGATATCTTCACGAAATTTGACATGGATTACTGCTTAAGGTAATAACATAATCTCCGAAAAAATTCTTCAGATCGGATTACTATAGCATATAGCTTCCATACAAACTGGCCACATAGTTACTAAAAGAAATGCACCTGTGAAGGGTATTAGCTTCGGTGCAGCCGAAGTTAACGTTTTTTCTTGTTTGAGCGTGACAACACGCAACAAAATTTTGTTGTAGTCAATTCTACTAAGGGGCTTAAAGAAATTTATTAATTTTACCACAATATTTAACTAGATGTGCAGCAATTTCGGGGTCCATTTTGAAGTCGTATTACGTCAGAAGTGCCGTTGCAATGTAAATAATAAAAAAAAATAAAAATACTTTGTAGGCTGTAACTTCTACAAAGTTAAGTTTTCTAGCGCAAATTAAAAAAAACGGCCGATAAGATTCTTATAACTATAACAAAACAACTTGAACAAAAATTTAAGGAAGTTTTAAGGTCTATGAACAAATGTAGTAGACGTGTAAAGAACGGTACCCAAAAACGAATATTCCTAAAGTACAGTTAACTTACGCAACTCCCAGAAATCTTAAGATGTTATATCGGAGAACAGGCAACTGCTCTTCATACGGATCATAAAACTGTGGAGAAGACAGATAAAGTTCATTAGATTTTGACCACTGCTAAGCAATGTGAAAACTGGGATTTAGACTTTTTTTATACTCTCGCAGCATGTTACAACAGAACGGAATTTGTGGGTCGACAAATTTTAAAACCTAGACGCTCTAATAGGCTTAGTGTACATATCTCACATCCCATTAGAACGTCCTCTAACGAAGTGAAATATAGTGAAATCGGTTGATAGCCGTACCCACTCCCCATAAACTTTGGAAACTACTAAAATGGTGATAACTCGCTAAATAAATATGTGAGAAGTGTTAATTATCACCTCATGGTTGAAACCCTCACTGAAGGTGTAAAATTTTGACAATGTGAAATCCTAAATGTCAGAGGAGACTCTACCAACTTTAATCAAACCGTTCGGCTACACCCGAAGTTAACTGCGCGTTGCTTATTATATTCATATATTTTATTTTTATGAGTGTATATATGAATTTTAATTTTTCTGTGTCCAAAGTCCAAATCTATAACAGTAAATTCCAAATGGAACATAAATTTATATGCGTGCATGCGTAATGACTACAAATAAAGGAAAATTATAGCTGCTTGGCACCAAAAGCACTGACCATTGCAATTATTTGGTGGATTTCAAAAAATAAAGGCAGATTCCAAGAATGGCCGCATGTACGCGTATGTGTGCACTAACTTATGTGAATCCACTATAAACTAACATATTTCTCGACTTGCTTTCATTCCTCCTAGTGTTTGCAGCATATTACAACTATTTATTTATTGTATATAAATTCGAATGAAATTGATTCATCAATCACTGAAATTCAATATCCGAATGCCCGGCGCAGTGCATTTGCAGCAGTAAAGGCAAAATGCTTTGGCAACTACTGATAATAGAAGCATTAGGACGAGTCGGTATGTAAGTGTATGTGTGCGTACGGATGAGAAATGTGTGTGAAAAGCGAGAAGAGAAGAATATAGCATTTTGTGTGTAATAAAAGTCGAAATTCAATAAATTTCACATTTCATTTCATTTCATTCGGATGCAATCAAAGCCAATACAACATCGACTGGCTTTGGCGTAGAATCGACAATTCGAAACAAATGTGATTTCTAGTATTCACAATTGGACTTAGTACTGCTCTAAGTACACCGGCACGTTCCTATTTTAAATATACATACACACATGTATACTTAGTGCATCCCAGTTGGAAATTTTGTGATTTAATCCAAATTTTTCACAAATGTCTAAATGGAGAAATTTACTCAGAATCCGACTAGTCCAAGGCAACGGTGGTAAATAACAAAATAAATTATTATTAGTGTATGATGAAAACTACTTGAAAGTTGTAATGGAGTTCCCACAGTTTTCGATGTTAAGTACACCTGTAGGGCGTGTATGTCTGGTTGGGTGCCGCAATCTTTGAGCGGAACGACGGCGAATGCACAAAGCAACAGCTAAAATTGACAAATGCGCCAGCAAAATCAGCTAAAAAAATTTGTTGGCTTTAACGTCAAAAAGAGAAAAAGAAATGCTGCAAGCGAATGCCGTGCTACAAAGCGCTGGTCGGTCCACCATTGAGTACTTGAGTGCAAATTTGCATTTCATACGCCTGAAGTGGAACGAAGACGACCATCGACAGCAGTGAAAACAAACGTGTGAGGAGCGGCCGAGAAGAGCGCAAACAAAAACACTTGCAATACTTACGGTACACACCCCTTGCCGCTTCGCCCAAACACCTACAACCGGAACACAAACGCGACGACAAAAAAGAATGTTCGCGCAAAATGAAACATCCTTAAGTACCTCGTTCATCGCATTCGCTTTAGCTTTTGCCTCAGTCTCCACTGTGTGTGAATTATTTAGCCACCAACTTTACCTAAGTATAACAATGCGCGTTTTGCTGCGGGCGGGGGGCGTAATCCGGTTTGCGCCGGCAAACTATGGCAAATGAAATTATGAAGAGAATGAATATGGAAAAATGACGGCTAAAATAGAAGCAAAATGTGCTGCGGTCACCGACAGACGAAGTGACCGAGCCGCCAAGAGGCGGAGAAAGCAATCTACTCGACGAAAAATTGTCCAAGTGACCATTTGAATGACTCGGCCTGGCGGCGAGACAGCCACAGCAAGAGCGATAGCAGCTGGCTGGATCGGAAGCTCATGCCGAAGTCCATTTGCTACATTTGCTAGCCGTGCGGCCTGCTGTGTTGCCCAGGGACACTGCAACTTGGCGCTGCAGTTTATCTGCAGTGAATTCAATATAAATGCTGTTTACTTGCCTATGTGTGAGTGTGCGTAAGTTTTTGAAAATATACTTTCTATGTGTGTGCGAGGGCTCAAAATATATCCACACACATCCACAGTATAGTTAGAATTTATTTTTGTATTTTTGGTGTGTTGCACACAATAAACGTGCAACATTGTGTTTACGACATTGCAATGAACTGCACTTTGCATGATAAAAAATTTGTTATTTTTGTTGTTGTGTATTCGTTTATTTGGCAGAAATTCCGAAAAATGCTCATTGAATTTCATTTTATCACATTAGTTTTGCTGAATAAATGCGGTTTTAATATCGTTTAAGCGCTTGTGGGCCGACATGTTTATGGTAAAGCCCTCGCAGAGCTGCAGTTTATAATATTAAATGTGAATAAAGTGAATGAGCAGTTGAACTCACCACTTTAAGGTTGCAATTGTGTGCCATAATTTGGCGTGGCCGGATGTTGAGATAGACTTATGAATAGGTCCTTTGACTAGACTCTTTAATCCTATATTGCGGTACACGAAATCGCAAAAGCACTACGTCTAAGACATATCATGGTAAGCACGATTTGTGATCTAAGCGACTTTTTCTCTGGTATGACACATTTCATAAAATATATGCCACAAATAATTTTACGGAACTTTTCCGAGCTGTCAGTCATTTCACGTATACACAAGTAAGGCAGAGAGTGGGAAGTAGGCGTGGTTGTAGTCCGATTTCTCTCATTTTTGCACTGTGTTATAGGAATATAAAAATAATGCTACGTACTAACTGTTGAATTTTGAAATTCGGAATAGGTCGATCTGGTCCCGGGATATGAGATTTCACAAAAAAGTGGGCGGTGCCAAGCCCATTGTTTAATTTTCACACCGGTTCACATAAAGCCCGCCATTAGTTATTGATTTATTGCGCTTTTAGTGGTTTTGAACACTTATATGGGGAGTGACCGGGGTTATTTTCGGAATTAATCCAGTTTCTCATTGTAGGAAGGAGTTCTTATAATATTTATGTCAAGCAAATTTAGTTGTTCTAGCTTTAGTAGTTAGATATGTACATACATCAAACTTATTAGAGGGCAGGGCTACGCCAACTTTTTCAAAATTCTTTGCTCAAAAATGCCCCTGGCCACTGTGATCCTTTGTGCTAAGTTACAGTTACAGTTTACTATCTTTATTTAGTGTTTAGTCATGGCACTTTATATGTTTTCGATTAATTGATTACGCCTATTTGCGAACTTTTTGTACTATGGAACCTGCATACCAAGCTTCATCAAGATACCTCAATTTTTACTGAAATTATATCTTGCACGGACGGACCGACAGACAGTTACCCGGATTTCAACTTTTCTCGTTATATTTATATATGTATATGGCCCTAAATGTAAGTGATACGTTCAACCGTTAGGTGAACAAAACTATAATACTCTATAGCAACTGGTTTACAAGAGTATAAAAATGTTTCGTTGCAGTAGCATAGAGCCGAATACTTTGGAAACGAGTGTCGGCATCCCCTAATCCTCTGTTATTCTTTGTCTGGAAGAGAAAGGAGGCTATTTGGTTATGAATAAAATTAGATTCAATATCTCAAAGCAAAAAAGTTAGGGCCCGATCTCAGATTGTTGCTGATAATTAAAATTTTAAGGTTAAGAGTTTCTTATAGAACCTGAAACACACCAATTTGGCTAAATGGTACTGTAACAAGGATGGAAGATATGCCACTTCCATTCCATTATTTTTTATAACTTGAACAGGGCATATTAAGTTTCCCACGATTTTTGTTGTAATACATAAAAGGCAAAATCGGAGGCCCTATAAAATATATAAATGATTAGCGTGACGAGGTGTGTCGAACTAGTTCCTCAGTTTTTGAGATAACGATATGAAATATTGCACATATCTTTTCTCTTAAGGAAGTTGCTTGCATGTCGGAACCACAATACCATAAAGCTTTTATATTCGGTATCGTAACAACATTTACGGCCTAGATTATTAACTGAGCATCGCTACAATCTCCAATCTCCGGCCATACAATCCAAATACAGTCATTGTGTAGAAAAATTGCTTATAAAAAATTAGAAAAATTCGTGGTAAAATGGACCAACTCAGTAAGAGTTTGCCTTATTAAATTACTTGGATATATGAACTCATTGGCATATATAATACTTTTCAGAATGTTTGCACTTTTCAATAATCTTGAAAAAAATCGTCTCTGTCTCATTACAAAAGTGACCACTACAAAATAAATATTGGAAAGTTCCCGGCAAGTCAATACTTTTCTGTTTTTAAAATCGTCAGATTTATTTAATATTAACCACAATGTAATAAGGAATAACAGTATAGAAGAGTCACAAGGGATATACACAACAAACGAAGTGGTTTAAAAGTGCAAACAACACTTTTCGACGCCCAGAGCACTTTGCACGCATCTGTTAGCACAGGTACATATGTACATACATATGTTTGTAAGTAAATATCTGATGCTGGTCACACAAATGAGTTACATCATATACATATACACTTACTAATATGAGAATATTTTTAGACCAGGGCGTAAATTCAACTAGCACCCAGTTGTGCAGGTCTAATTGAGATCTTTTAGAGCGATAAAGTAATGTCTAAAGGCACTTAATATAGGTAATAAGCCTGCAAGTTGGCTCAACATTTTTCTCCGTGAGCAAAATAGTCACTTGAATTTTATGAAAATATTTCTGTTCTTCATTTAATATTTTTATTCGAAGTATTTCTTACCTATCAGTATTTAATATACGTACATATCCACATATATGTCTGTATATATGCGATTTAAAGACTTGGTGATATCTGCCAAACTTAACTTTAATATATCCTTCCGCTGAATTTAACAGCCGTCTGTAATAAACCACATCCTTATATATGTCTGGCTAGAATGCTAGAGAACATCTTTCCTTTTTAAAAATGATAATGCAGAATGAGTCAAAAAGTCTTTGGGCTGAAAATGAAACAGTGTTTTTGAATTAAAATTTGCCGTTATTCTTGAATAGAGGGTGGGAGTAGAGTGGGGTTCGATGAAAAGATTCAGAAATAGTCGCTGGAAACCAAAGCTATTGCGTATGGTGAATTAGAGGTTAGATCAATTTAGCGGTCCAAACATAAGCTGAAGCGTCAGGGTGCAATGGGACATCCATCGCACAGAAAGCTTTGTCCCGTGAACAGTTTGTGAAAAATAATACATGATATATAGTTGGTATGTTGGCAGAGCTTTCCTCCCTCTTTCAGAACCGATGATCAATTTTCGCGATTTTCTTCGATTGTGTTCTGTGTGAAGGATTTGCTCTAAAAAATTTAGTATTTTGATCGATTAGCAATAATTTTTTCAATATTAAGAATTTAGCCAAAGCTGAGGCTCGCATTGAATCTCTTGGCAAAAATGGAAATGCCGCATAGAGAAAATTGCAGTTTGCTTACTAATGCTAAGAAAGCATATGGTTACAGAATAACTAGTTATAATTGAGCACCAGTATATCCACTTTTTACGTTGCTGCTAAGGATTTCTTCTACACCTGCACAGTAAGTACATTAGGGTACCCGTTGATTTTCTTTTTTCAAACGCCTCCTAAAATTTCTGGTTCTTGCCTTAAAAAAGTTTCCAAAGTAAACAATATCTTCATTTTAAATTTAAACCATACCTAAATCTACTACTAAGTATTCCCAAGTACTTTATATGAGGATTTTTGTTCTTTTATCTTTAAAGAAAATAAAGCTACAATTCAAAATAGAAAAATTATCGGCAAAAAAATCTTCATGATTGTTACTTTGAAAGTTATGCGCAGTTAAAATTATGCATCAAGAAGTACACCATGTCGTATGAGTAACACAGAATGTACATACAATATAAATCACTTGCGTGAATGCTCAGGTCATTTGATGTATAAATTTAGCTGCCTATAACTTTTAAATGAATTTCTTTATGGAAAAACCTTTTTGTAAACCGAGAAATTTCATACCATAATGTCGATATTTCCAAGCTGTAGGTTTACTTGTTTAATGCGAAATATCAAAAATAACGCCTTATTATGTATACTCGTATATGTACATACATATCTACATGGGAAATGAAGTTTAAATTGAAATTAAAGAGCTTGCTTACGTTTTTTATTTTTTAATGCAAAACCAGAAACTTCAGGAGACGTTCACGAAAAAGCAATCAACTTGGGAAAAAAGTGCACACCCTTAAGTACATATGTATATATGAAACGTTGTATACAAGCTGTTATGTGTGTTTGTAACTTCTCCTTGAGATCGACAAAGCAACTCTTTGCATCTATAATTGTAGCAACATGTCTCGAGTAGCAAAACAACGCTGAAGGGCAGAAAGACGCTCTTTGCAAAGATGAAATGGCTTAAGTGCGCAAAATAATATCCACTTTGCGGAGAAAAGAGGAAATATGAATCAAGCCGGTGCAATCTGCATTTGAATTGCAAAAAAACCAAGTAGGTAGCTGAAACTAGCAGAGCATAACTGTATGTACCCTTGATTGTATGTATGTATGTATATGTGCAAGGATATAACAACTGCTCTGCGCAGATTTTTTTCCGCACATAAACTGGTAAAGTTGTTGCTGTTGGACTAGTTACACGCATAATTTCCCGAGTGCTCCTATGTGAGGAAGTGGAAGGACGGAGGGTTATTAGAAATACCTCGAATAAATTGCACTTGCACCAGCCACAAATGAGAAGCAGAGCAGAAGACAAGAGTGGAAAATTGCTAAGCGCTAAGCGTCCTAAATTGCTTGCGTGGCCGCAGTCCGCTACACATGCATATATGCACTTTTGTAGGTGTGTGTGTGTGTGTGTGATCGTAATGGCCATGTGCTGAGCCGTGAATGAATGGAACGGCTTCTAATTATCCCCCGCTTCTCCGCGCTGCTGACAGACCACCGGCGGGTCTCTGTGTGTGGGCTGTTGAGATTATGTTGCGGCCGGAAGAGTTCTCGCACAAGTGAATTCGTGAGTTGATAGCCCCAACTAAAAAGCAGCAATTACAGTTGGACAGAGTGCTGCGTTGTGCGGCGAGTGGCAGCAGTTATGAAACGTTATAAATTGCATGGATTAACGAGTTTTGAATAGGATTAGTGCTTTTTCTCCCGCTTCTCGCAACACTCGGAAGATTTACTCATTTTAATTGTGTAAAGGCAGCTGCAAACGACTCAGCAACTACTTGGCGCACTTGTATTTAGTAGAAACGCTCTAATGAGTTTAGAGAACACTCAGCTGCCGCTGCAGAGTCCGTGCGCCATCTCCATTATCTTCACTTGATCCTCTCGCCTCCCCATATTTGCCCTCTTCTTCCACTTTTTCCTCTTTTAATTGCACAAGGCAAATTTTAATCATCTGGTGGATTTGCGCCGCTAACGAAAGCCTTTGAGACTCTTGATTGTGCTCAATAGCAATTGAATTTTAGTTAGTTACTGCAAATACACGGTGAGCTATTCATTCCAGAAGGATTTATCTCTGTGTTAATTTTTGCATTTTACTCTACTCGTCGTTCTTTTTTTCCTCTTTTTCTCTTTGGGCATAAGCCTTGCATTAATGACTACTATTTGAGTAAGTGGCTCGTGTTGTCGTGACAAAAAAGTGATAAAGTAAATGTTGCCACCATTTGGGTGACTCGTAAATTTTATGGAAATTTCATTAAGGCAATAAAATTTATAAATTATGCATCATTTATGTATGTCGATGATCGCTGAAACGTGCACTGGCAAACGACATAGGCATTCCGCTCGCTGTTTGCCGTTATTTTTTGTGCACGGTGCGCAAATTTGGCCAATTGTCGCCATATGGGCACGAAGGGGGGCAGGGTGATGTGTGGCGAGGGGCAGGCAACCGCTGTTTGCGTGAATAATTGTGCACCTTGGCCTTCTACATTTGTTAAAATGGAGACATAGCGGTGCATATCTCGCTGAAAGTGGATTCTTGTGGCTGCACGCGCCTTTCGCGAAACAACAATTTTTTCCACTTTAATGGGAAGTGTAATTACTCGGCTGTTCTTGCACACCCAAATATTTGGAATACGCGTACACACATATAATACATATGTATGTACATTAAGTCGTCCGCTATTTCCCAAGTTGAAAAAATATATAATTGCAAAGAACTTTTTAACAAGAAAAAATCGGAAATATCTTTTTTATTGTGTCAAAGATTTTCAAAGTTGTAGAGTAGGCAAAATACGAAAAAATCAGATATATAATACATAGAGAAAAAAACTTGTTAAATAACGGTTATCCTAATGTACACACATTAGAAAGTTGGTGTTCATTTGCATGATTTCATTAACTCAGGAGGTGAAAAATGGCCAGTAAACATTGTTTTTTCGTCTTGAACTGACAGTTTCTGTAATTTTTCACAAATACGTTTGTAAGTAAATCAAAAGATAAATAACTTATATAGGAACATAGGCAAATGCCCTCCCAACATCTACAACCTAACCTTTTCTACAAATCTGGTAAATAATATTATAATAATTGCTCTCCTTTTATCAACAAACGCCATGCAGATCACCTAAAATCAGTATTTGTGAGAAATGTTATAGGTGATTAGTAAAAGATACCGGTTGGTCGCGGATCAAAAGGAGCTCTACTCATATAGATGAGATTTGGAAACAATAAAGAGCTTGGAATATTGTTTTTTCCGGTGTTAATGGTGAAATCGAAATGTGAAATACCGTTTGTTGGTTTCGAGCGATTCGTGGAATTAGAAAAATAAAAGAGTTCTCTCCCTTACTCTCTTCTTTAATTTAAAAAGAATTGATTCAGATATTTTTTGTGATACATTTTTTTACGGACTAAAACCATCCATTTGTCCGTCGATTATTGCAATGAACCTTACGTTTCACATACAGCTGTTGACAGCGAATTAGAAACGCTCCCTTTTTGTGGGTGGCTGCTGAGTGTAATGATAAAATGCTTTGATATACCGTTATTTATATTCCTAAAAGCCTTGCATTGTTTTGAGTTACTCTATTTACTACTAAATTCAATCTGTTTTATAAATTGTTTTAAATGTTCTTAAGGACACGCACGCAAAGAAAAACCTGAAAAACTTCAACAGAAATATACCGCAGAATTACTAGTATCCCCGAAGACACCCAAAAAGAGAGTTCCACTCACATTCTACGTGAAATTCAAGACGAACATAATGTCCAAATATCCAAGAAAACAATTTCCCGGTGTTTGGTCATATCTGAACTTCACGACAGAAGAGCACGCATGAAACCACTGCTGACTAAAATTGAAAGGAAATAATGTGTAAACTTTGCCAACTCTTATTTGTATTAGGCAACAAATCAATAGAAGTACGTCGTTTGGAGCGATGTAACAAAAATTATTCTCAAAGGTCTTGATGGTCGAAGGTATGTTCGCCATCCAATCAATCAAGAATTTGATCCTCGCTATGTTACGCGGGTAGTGAGCCATGGTGGAGGATAAAGTATGGTGTGGGGATGTTTTATCTGGCATAATGTTGATCCACACAATAAGGTTGATAAATTTTAAACAAGTAGAAATACGTCGACATCGTAAAAAATGTCATGTTACCATGGGCTGAGGAAAATTTGCCTGTTATGTGGAAATTCCAAGAAGATAACGATCCAAATCATTTGACGATGTTCACACAATAGTGTTTAATTAATATTTCATCAAATGTTTTGGAGTAGCCATCGTCCAGCAAAGACTTGAACATTTCTGGATGATGTTAAAAAGCTGTTAGTACCAAAAATATCCCGAATATTGCTTCTCTTTTTGGTATAATAAAGGCGGCAGGGAAAGCAACACCACTGGTGCGATGCCAGAGCCTTATAACGTTAATTCGCAGTCGATGCGAAGGCACATTAAATTATAAGGGTTAAGCAACAAAATACTAACTTAAAGTAAGCAAAGTAATATCATTATTTTTTGCTTATAAAATATTTTCGTTTCTAATTAATTGTCGCACTAAAATTGTTGATTCCATATACTTTTGTTAAACTTTACATAACAAAACGAATTTAAAACAATTTTTACTATTAAAGTTTACGTTTAACATACGTTTCAATAAAATTAGTGAAAAACCAGTAAAAAAATACGAGACTTATTGGAAAATAACTTCAATTACTTCAAAGTAAGTGGCGTTTCTAATTAACTGTCAACAGCTGTAATTACTACGCAATTTTTTCAAATAAATGTTAGGTTAGGTTAGATTAGGATCTTATTTAATCAACTTATAACGTTGACCCGTTATGACCCCTAAAATTCTTGTAAGACTTATCATAAAGGCACTTATGATTCGACAAAGCGTCTTGAGTCGAACACAAATTGTTGGCTATCACCAATGTTTGGCTAGGTCTCCTGCCTTGCCGTAGGTATGACTGCCAGCATGTTTCAGTCTCAGTCTTTCGAAGGCTGAAGAATGGAAAAGAAAATGCCTAGATGTTTCCACCTTACCATCTTCCATACATCTTTAAAAATTTGCGTCCCACTGATTTTTAGCCTTACAGCATGATTGCCTATTGGAGAGCCTGATGATGAAGTAGTCGGATCATATTTCTAGTGCAAACGCACACCCCTTGACTAACTTTGAGCCCATAGTTTACGAACTCAACGCTAATATCGTCACTCGGCAGTCGAAGCGAATGCTCACCTCTCTTAAAGAAGCTAAACTTCGGAGCAATAAGTCTACGGATCCCTCTGAAAACTTTCCATTCCCAAACTTCCTTCTTAGCTTTAACCCATGCGTGCAAACTCTCATTGCGTCTCTTCTCCAGCGACTTCTCCCCGACCACATATTTCTCGTCGATATGTGAAATAGCAAGAAGGTGTAGTGTCTATGGTGCAAATGTCCACGTTTCAGGGATGTAATTGAAAGAGGAGACGAGGGACGCTTTGTGTAGAATGGCATTATTGGTGTATACGTAGCCCGCAGTGAACCGCAGATGGGGATAAGAGCTCCTCTTTAAACATGTTCAAGCTTCTTAGCAAGTGTAGCCTTATCGAGCGAGATTAATACACCATAGAAGATTATTGGCATGACTACGGTTTCGTCATAGATAATACCTCTGGTTATTTAAATGATTAATTATCTCTGGTGTCGTGCGACCGAAATACCACCTCTTTCCTATTTCTCCTCTACAGAAGTATGAGGAAGCCTTTCATCAAAGCTTTTTACGAACGGTAAGCTCTCATTGCCTAAGGCTAGAGTATACTCATGGTTAACAACAACAAAGTCCACCCCGTTCAACAAATCATTATCAGTGGTTAAATCAGCAGAAAAACCAAACTCTTATGAAACTTCAGTGATTTGGTTATCACAATTTCGATGTATTATTAGCGGAGGTCTACCGGACATAAGGAAGTAGCTTAGCGTTGAGCGCGTTCAACTCTGTGGAATCTACCTTTCCTGCTCGGATCGCTTTTTAGCGTACTAGTAACTTCTTGGCGTTTGTGGTTTTCAGCATTAAATGCACGCATAGAATATTGTGGCGAACATCTTGAAATGATGCGTTGTTCGAGGTGGTCTGCTCAACACGACGCAGCTCTCCAAAATTGTGGGATTGTTGAAAAACTCCTCATCAACGCACATCGTGTGCAGTTTGCGCTTGAAGAGCGAAACATTTTTATCTTGACTTAAAATTTAATGTGCGAAGCGAATGCGATAAACTTGCGCTTCTTCCTTATCCCATTCGCGCCCTACTTCTGCCGACTTCAAAGTTACAATACATATATACACATACCAACATACATATAAACCCGTCATCGTCGTGAGTTCTATGTTGGTTTTCGGTGTGAGACAGACAAAGTCTCCTCAAGCAAGTAATTTGTGTATGTGTGTGTGGTGTACGTGGGTGGTATATGACGCACATCGGGTCACGAATATATACTAAGCACTACATGGAGTGCTTTCCCATTTGTGCTCGCTACAAGAACAACAGAACGGTTATAGCACAGTATAAAATGTGAATGTGATAGAGAAATTCGAAATTAAAAATGAAAAGAAAAATCGATATCCAATGCAATTGCGTCGAGCGCGGGGAAATTGGCGGATATGAATGCGGTATCTGTGGGCAATGGCATGGTGATGACTGACGAAAGGAAATCGAAATGAAATGTTGGACAGCGTCTGCCTTCATCGGCACGAATGATGGCAGAAATGTGCCGTTTGATTTTTCGCTGGCAGAAAGGTATTGAGCACAGTCAGTAGGTGAAAATAAAGTGGGAAAGAATGAATTGGAGAACAGTCATAGCCAAATTGTATTGATTAAAGATTGCGTTCGTTTATACGCATTTATGTATGTTATACAAGTAAATTATTCAGAAAGATTAATGCAATGGGGAACCATTGAAAAGAATACAAGAAATCGGCATAAAAACAAATGATCAGATTTACTTTATTTTATTATATTCATATAAAGCAGAGCATTTTCTGTTATTCTATATTTTTAACGATAACATCACTGTTTATACTGATTAGACTGCGTTTCAAAAAATTATTTGGTGTCTGAATGCAATATTCAGCCGAGCGACACGAGTGCGGCGACTTGAGTCGGACAATTTTCTGCATTTTCTTTCACACCACATTCTTAAAATCCTGTACGCTTCATCTTAGCGGTGCACAACAATATTTTTTGTTGTCTAATTTTTGTTCTAATTCATACTTTTCTAAAAAATTTCTATTTTATTTTGCATATTTGCATACAATTTTACATATTACGAAAAAGAACATAGAGCGTGTCATCCGATCACGAGCGGCACAGTCCTTTACTCTTTCTTCGTTTAGAAAAACCTGTTTTGGCTACAAAAAGAGCCATCCTGTGGTATGTTCTCTAGCGCCATAGTGTGCTAAGAGTATTAGGAATTTGCTTCGCTTATCTTCGTAAAAATGACCAAAAGTCCGCTCGTATTTAAATATGTTATTGCACAATATAACGATTATTTGTAACACCTAAAACTAATCGATCATGTATCATGGATGTATGGAAACAAAGAAGAAAAATCCGTCCGTTTTTCTATGCAAGCGATAACGCTTACAAAATGATATTAATTGCAAATCTATATATCGCTATAACTCGGCGGCATATTAAAATACAAAAATGTAATTATTTGGAGGAAAAACCTATACATACCTACATATTGAGAGTGCATGCGACTTACCAATGCCGAAGTTTCCACGGTGCAATCTTCATCCCCCCGTTTACTGGTGGAAAGACTCAATTGCTGCGAAAAAAATACCAAAAAGCAAGACGCTTATACCAAAGGTCTCGTGGTACCCACGAATACAACTCTCTACAAGGAAACTTCAAGGCCGAGGGGAAGCTCTTGAAACAGACTATCAAAAAAAGTAAACAGGAATGTTTTCTGTGACGATGCTGAAGACAATGCCTGGGGCTCGCATACAAGACCGTAATGGGGAAACTACGCATTAGGGGTCAAATGCCAACTTCCTCAACAACCCTTGACAGAACTGTTTCAGTTCTTTTCCCAACTCGAGAGTTGTTACCAGAAGTAACAAATGAAGAGGTTACAGAAGCATGCGACCGGCTCGACCCATGTAAAGACTCGGCACCAGATGGCATTCCAAATATAGCCCTAAAAACAGCGATTGTTAGGAACATAGATCCTTAGCACTGTTCAATTTATGCATGCCCGATGGCAGTTTCCCAACAATATAGAAAAGGCAATATCTAATATTACTGCCAACTCCAAACAAATCTCTGACAGACCCGTCCCACTACCGACCACTAGTATACTAAGCGCGTTAAAAAACTTCTTTGTACCGGCATATCTCTACAATCTGATAGTCAGTTACTTCAACGATAGGATCCTATGCTATAAAACTAACCAGGGTTACAAAAAATACAAAATCTACTTGGGAGTGCCACTGGGATCTGTACTCGGACCCCTACTCTGGAATACAATGTATGACGGAGTACTGCGGCTCAAAGTACCGAAAAACCTACATATCATTGGGTTTGCAGACGACATTGCCGTGGTGGTAATAGCTAAACACATAGATATAGTCTCGGTAACCAACACAACAATTTCTCAAATTAGCGACTGGTTTGAAACTAATGGACTAACCCTGGCAGAGAGCAAAACAGAAGCCGTATTTATTACAGGCAAAAAGATCCGAGAAGTTGCTACATTCTGCACGAAAGGTGTAAGCACAACCACTCAGCCAGCTGTCTACTACAAGAAACATGATAGCAGGCGATTTTAATGCATGGGCGATGGAGTGGGGTAGTATATGCACAAATAGGCGGGGAGATGCTCTACTAAAGGTCTTCTCGTCGTTAGGCATGGTGTTACTAAATACCGGAAATCAAAATACGTTCGAGAAGAACGGTCAGAGATCGGTCATTGACATTACCTTCGCTAGCAGTTCTCTAGCACGGACAACAAGGTGGCAGGTGTGCGACATATATACCCACAGTGACCACCATGCTATTATGTTCGAAATCGAACATTCGGTGCACAATCGAAGGAATATATCCACTAAGAAAGTACAGGGAAAAGGATGGAAGATGGAAACCATGGACGTTGAACTCTTCAAACTCATGTTAGATGGTGATCTAACATTTGAGGAAGACATAAATAGACAGGCGGAGACCCTAGTGCGGCATGTTATTAAAGCATGCGACGATTTTATGAGTAGGAAGAAAAATGGCGCCCTTAGAAAACCTGTTTACTGGTGGAATGAGCAGATCGACATATTAAGGAAGGAATGTTACAAAGCGAGGAGGAGGTGTCAAAGAAGTCGGGGACTTGCAGAGCATACGCAATTATGCGAATGCTTTAAAAGAAAACGTAGCGATCTCAAAAAAGTAATCAAAAAAAAGTAAATTCTACTGCTTTAAAGAACTCTGCCGAAATATCGACGAAATCCCATGGGGTGATGCTTACAAGCTGGTAATGACGAAGATAAAGGTTGCAAAGGACAAGCACCGACGTGCCCAGCGCTACTGAAAACCGTTGTGGAAACTCTATTCCCCGCACAGCCTCTAAAGAATCGAACGGCGGGAGCGCAAGAACCTGTTGAAATGGAATCGTCAATAGTCACTGATGTGGAGTAAATAGAAACGGCAGAGAGATTTGGCAATGCCAAAGCACCAGGTGTGGATGGTGTCCCAAATAAAGCTTTAAAGATTGCTATTAAACACAATGCGAAACCCTCTGCTGGATTGTTTACGCGGTGCTTACAAAAAGGTATCTTCCCGAAAATCTGGAAAAAACAGAGACTGGTCTTGTTGCAGAAGCCAAATAAACCAGCAAGAGAGCCCAGCTCATATCGACCGCTCTGTATGCTGAATACGAAAGGCAAGATACTAGAGCAGATAATCTGTGCACGATTAGAGCTGCATCTAGAAAAGTCAGGAGAGAAAGGTCTGTCTGACAACCAATATGGATTCCGCAAACAGAGATCAACCACTGATGTGATTAAAAAGCATACGGACATAGCTAACAAGGCTATGGTAAAAGATGTCTGTGTTGTACTAAGGAATACTGTCCAGTAGTCACGTTTGACGTTAAAAACGCGTTCAATTCGGTATACTAGCCACATATTATAAGTGCACTAGAACGTAACAAAACCCCGGCTTACTTCGTTGTTATCATATCGGTTCGGGTGCAGACCAAGGGAACACCCTAGCCACCTTGGTCGGGTTCGAGGCCCATCTAAAACCTCTGCCGTACTCTGGGTCCGGGACCCGCCGCAGTGCGACTCCACATTGGACAAAAGCCCTTCCTGAATTTAGGTTTAAACCGCTCCCCGTGGTACCACGTTTTAGTCTTTGGTGTGACCTGTAGCTCTCCCTACTGCCAGTCGAGACCCTAAGAACACCTAGGGATTCTTAAGAATCCGGCTGTATGATTGACATGTGTCTCGTAAAACCCTTCGTAAACGAAATCGTAAACGAAAACACGGTCGGAATACCAGGAATAAAAATATACAGTGTATAATAACCATGTTTTACTATGAATACTATAGCGCTATATCTGACATGGACTATGCTGACTTTCAAGGCAAGCCCAGAATGTCAGACACAGTGCATGTGGGATTTTAGTCGCCTTTTACGACAGGCATGCCTTACCGCGGGAATATTCTTTCCCCAACCCCGCAGGGGACCAGAAGGCACTAAAGTACGTAGGAGTTATTGACAATAGACTTAGCTACAAGACGCACATCGAAAAGGTATGTGAGAAAGCAGCACGTGTAACGGCCGCCCTATCAGGAATAATGGCCAACATTGGTGGACCAAGCCAAAATAGGTGAGCGCTATTTGCCAAGGTGAGCCAATCAATTCTGATATACACGGCGCCCATATGGGGACCAGCACTACAGCAAAAGATGTATGCTAAGAAAGCGAAATGCGGATCAGAGAGGCAAACAAGCCTCGTTGACGACGGGAAAATGGACCCACAGACTAATTAGAAGCGTGCAAGTACAAATAGAGAGGAAGCATGGAGAAAGAAATTTCTACGCAGTGAAATCAGAAGGATGTATGATGATGATAAGGTAGGTCTGAATAACGTGACTTACGAGTCGAATGGCTAAGCTTGGCCCCACGATGTATTGCTTAACGGCAGTTTCGTGGGGCAAATGGGCAAATAAACAAGCAAAGACAATGGAGTTAAGGGTTTAGTACGTAGGCGTACTGGTCTCCGCATTGGCGACCAATAATAATAGTGCATACCGTCCAGAATAATGACGGTATCTTTCGAAGATTCCCCCTCCAAAATCAAAAAAAAAAAACTGTCAAATATTTGGAAATCGTCCTTGACGCAAGATTATCGTTTAAAGAACAGGTGGCTTATACAAGTGAAAAAGCTACGAAAATATGCAGAGTTTTAACCCGGCTAATGCTCAATACCCGTGAACCAAAACAAAATAAGAGACGACTGCTAGCCGAAGTATTTAAGTCAGTTGCCCTATTTGGCGCCCAAATATGGGAGAAAGTCCTTGAAATCATTAAGAGTTTGCTCCGCGTTTCGTACGGTATCCGAAGACGCTGCCCTAGTGATCGCGGGCTAACACCCGCTAAACCTCTTACAAAAAGAGCTCACATACCCTTCGAATGAGAGAGTAACACTCAGAACCCAAAAAGAGAGAAAGCCAGAGCACAGAAAGTCAGAGCAGATACGGTGAAGCGCTGGCAAAAACGATGGGAAAACAGCCGAAATGGCCGCTGAACATTCCGACTAATCCCCAAAATAGAATTATAGCTTAATAGATCGCACGGAGAAGTAGATTTTTACCTCACCCAAATTCTCACTGGACACGGCTGTTTCAAATCATATTTGATGCGATTCAAACATGAAGACACCATGTATACGATTATTGCGGAGGCGAGATTTTGAGTGCGAAATACGACGAAAAAAGGTAGTTTTTGAAAAAACGCATTCGGGGTAGACCCAACCCCAGAAAATCTAGTGTCTCAAATGGTAGAATCACTAGATAAGTGGAAAGCCGTGTCCGAAGTGGCAGCAAAAATTATGAAATTCCAAAGAGCTAAATAACAACGTAGAAGACTCCTACAAATTCCAATGAACAACTAAGACACTACACACAAACCACGACTGGAGCAGACAAGAAGGGTTTGGTGACAATCGCTCTACTAGGCGGGTTATGAGACAAACCGAGGTAGGGCCAAGTAAATGCAGCTTGTTACTGAATGCACTAGCACTATCACGTACGTATGAGTAATACTCAACCTTACTCCCGACAAAATACTTGACGGTGATACCGGCGGGTTCGGTACAAGACAGTATGAGGTTTAGTTCCGATTCAAGTTCCACACTGACATGGGTTTCAGGCTTTTGATGCTTCTTCCTCGTAAAAAAAAAAAAACAAGAAAAAACGTTAACTTCGCTAACATACCCTTCACAGGTGCGTTTCTTTTAGTAACTATGTATGTGTCCAGTTTGTATGGAAGCTATATGATAAAGTAATCCGATCTGAACAATTTTGTCGGAGATTATGTTATTTGTCATACCAAATTTCGTGAAGATATATCGTCAAATGAGGATGTTTCCAATGCAAGCATTTGATTCCGATCATCCAGTTTGTAGGGCAGCTATATGCTATAGTTAACCGATCTGAACAATTTCTTCGCAGATTATATTATCGTCTTAGAAAATAATCTGTGCCAACTTTTGGGAAGATACATTCTTACATACACGATTCTTTCAATTTTAGAGATCATAAATCCAGCTTCCATTAAGTTATTGGGATAATACCTTACCCAAATAGTGTCTTTAAAATGTGTCAAATCAAGTCCAACAATACTCGAATTCGTGGCATATCTTCTCAAGTCCCTATATACTGAGCTGGCTTTTGCCAAAAATTTTGCAATACGCTATTCAAATTCAGAATTAAACAAATTTCTGATAACATCCCTTGTATCTAAAATGGGTAAGATCGGTATAAAACCATATACCTAAAATAAAGGTGTTCGAACTACTGGTTAAATTTTTACTGTATACAAATACGGGTTAAGGATGGAGGATAAGCCAAATGTAAAAGTTCACGCAAGTGAGGACAGTTCTCTGAGCGCCATTCACGTGAGAGTGGCCAGAAATGACTCTCTTACATATGGCAGCTCACGACTTCCGGTCTTAGACCAATTATTCTCTGGGTAGCCAAAAACATCCATTTGCTGGTGAGGTAAAATGGGGAGACGAAACATCCCCTCTCCAGTGTTGTGTGCTGGGTTTGGCACTCGCCACGTGAAAAGAAGAAAACAGCCTTGGAAATGAGATCCCCGCAAAACTAATACGACTGTGTAAATTGGTGTTGAGCAATATCAAAAGCCAGGATCGGGATGAAATATCTCCTGTCATCAAATAAACATTCGTTGCACTAGTGACTTGGCTCCCACGTTCCTGGGGACAGTCATAACTTTGAAGTCTTGGATGTGTTTATCTTGAAACCAATATTAACAGCAACAACAACAATGTCGGCTATGACGACTGGATCATGCCGTCCGAATGGATGGAAATACTCCGGCTCTGTGTTAGTAAGATGTTTTAGCAAAATGATGTGAATATATAATATGAGTGTAATATAGTTTAATTGCGGAAATGTGTGAAATTGGTTCACGAGTTACCGCAACTCCCCTATAATAAGCCCAACATCTCTAATAAAATTACATACGAGTTGAGTTGATTAGGTTGATTTTAATATAAATATTTCGGACAAGTATCGAGGTATTTTTCTGAGTAATATTAATAACAAATTTACAATAATAATAACTACTTTTAACTATTTTCCAATAAATTCGGGGTTTCGTTAATAATTTGTTCCGCAGGGCTGACGGAAGTCCGCCGGAAATGCGAGTATTTGTATTTTAATTGCCTATTTCAGAGGCAATTGAAAATTAGCAATCGCAGGCTTTCAGCGGTACGCACTCGTCGCACAGCAGAAGTTTCGTGATTTAATTTGTTAAAACTACAGATATGTAAAACCATTTCAAGTACAAAGCAATTGACATAGTTTCGCCAAAGCCCCAAAGACCCGACGGCAGTGTTGTCACAACACAGCTGTCACTGCCGCCTCCCACCAACTGTCGGGCAGGCAACAATTCGCTGTCCGACTCTCGCAATACACCCTATGGTATATAAAATAACAATATGACTAAGCAACTGGCATGCAACGAGTCAACAAATATATCTATTCAACTAAATAGAACTGGCTGTGGGTGCTTTCGATTCGGCTTTCGGTCGGCCAGGTGTCACTGACGTGGGTGGTGGTGATGTTGTTGTTAGTGTTGGTGGTTTGGGAAAAGTCTATAAATTTGACAACACTGAATATGAGTGACAGAGTGAGTTGACTGGCGTGCAAGTGAGTCAGGCAACGACCGACCGGTTGGCCATTGCTGCTGATGACGAAGCAATCAAGTAAAGTCAACTGCCATAGCCATCAACGCAACGGCAATAAAAGCAACAATGAAAACTCGTCGTGCAAATGAGCACAAACTTTTTAGCACACGAGTAAACATTCGTATATATCTCTATATGTATTTACGAAATTTCATATTAATAAGTATTTATGTATTTTTTCACATTTCACACACACCTGGTGTTCCAACAATTGCGAAGGAGTAGTAATAATTTCACTAGATAGCGATAACCCCGAAGGAAGATTTCTCTAAACTCGTTCAAGCTTGTGGGAACCCAAAGCTCATTTAACTTGTTAGGACATACTGATTGATATCGTAAAACATGTTCAAGGTCTAAGGCCTCCTGCTTCTTGCCCTGTACCTCTCAGTAACCTTCACCCATAATAATAGATAATATAAGCTTTATCCAAGAATTTGTTTGATTCATAATAGCATTCTGGATAAAACTAAACACAACAAGTACTAAGTTTACCTCTACCATTCAAGAGTTGCAACAGAAGCTTTCAAACTTAAGATGATAGCGGAACGAATAACTGACGTTTTAAATTACTTAAACTTAATGGGAAACGATGAAGATGTTGTGCTTTAAACCAAAATAATAATAACAATAACGAAAGCAACTAAAAAACCAAATCGTGGAAGTCTGAGAAGCTTAATTCGCCCGTTCAGATGATGCAGAGATCATGCTTTTCATACGAAAAATTTCCCATGAATATAATAACCTCTCGGCACTTTTCTTAAGACTTATATACAAGTATATATCTATTTAACATACTCTTCTCTGTAATCCAACTGAGCGAAATATGTGTCTTCAGAACCATCCAGTGAAAAAATGGAGCTCTTAGGCAAGTGTTATTATAATCGAATCATCGTGCTTAAGACTTAACCTTTGAAAATGCCACTCAAATGCGGTTTTCGTAAAATACAATAGTAAGCAGAGAAGCTCTAATACGTGGGTATCTTTACCAAGTGAAACTGTGAACCATTTAACATTTCCTGCAGGGCATTGTATATACGCACACTCTTGCACATCTCCAACGCTCATGTGCCATTTTTGCTGGCGGTCTGAAGATTTTATGGTTTGACTATTCTTTTCTGTTGTTCTGTTTTATTTGTATTTGTAATTTTCTTGTATATTGTTTTCCCTTTGCGTACAATGAGCGAAATCACAATAATAACAACAACAGTTACAATGCCACAACCGCAGTTGAGCGAAATTCTGTTGCGTCGATGTTTTGGCGGCGCTCCGAAATTGATTTTCTCACACCTCCCACCCCGCCCCACGGTTCATAAAAGCAGTCCAACGCAAGGCGGGGGAGTGTCGTGGTAGTAGCGAGCTTATGGTGGCCAATGAGTCTGCTATGAAATCACGGTGAATGTCACCTGCCCGTCGGGTGGACGGACGTTCGTGTGTCTGTTCGTCCAACGTTTCCCTTCGCCGCTTGCACGTTTTCGGCATCATTAACAGCTAGGGCAACAATGGCAGGATTGGTAGAATAAATAGATGGCTGGCGGACGAGCTCTGTTACATTGAATGTGACGCCATGTCCGAAATTGAAATGGACATTCGGTGATGGACAGAAAGAAGGAAAATTTATTATTCGCACGGAATCGTACAAACATGCAAATCCATATTTTAGTCAGTGTGTGTAAGCGAAGGTACAAGGGACAGTGGAATGTTCGAATTGTTGATGGACACGCGATACCCACACATACATACTTTGTGTGTGTATGCGTGTAACTGCCCTTGTGTCAAGCAAATAGAAATTCGAAAGTCAATTAGCACACATTTGCAGTAATTAATTAAGGTGCTAGTGAGTCAGGTGGCGAAACCGAAAAGCCGATGTGATCAATGGCGACCTTACGATTCGCACATAAACTCTTGAAGCTCGTGATCATCATTTGATGCGCACTCGAATGGGGTGTTTACAACTACAAATATATCACGGTGCCTGTATGTGTATTTTTAATTAAATAATTAGCGAATTAGTTGTGCGAAAAATACAGTGTAGTGCAGAATATAAGTTCTAGTGGGGTTGTTCGCTCTTTTCTGATTTGAAAGCAAAGTAAACAAGAAAAACGTTAACTTCGGCTGCACCGAAGCTATGATACCCATCTCAGGCGCATTTTTATACCATAAAACATTTGAATCATTCAGTGTGTATAACAGCTCTTTGTTATAGCTCGATTTCGAGATTATACCGCTGTCAAAAAAAAGAAAGCTTTCCACCCAAGTACGAGATTTTGATCGATCAGCTTTAATGCGTTAGTACTTCCGACAAATTAGCAGCTTCTTAAGGAGAAAAGTAAGTATGCAAAGTTTCAAATAGATATCTCAAAAACTGAGGGACTAGTTCGCATATATACAAACGGACGGATGGATAGAGAGACATATCTATAAAACCTTTTTTCAAAAGAACATTCGCTTCAGAACATCTTTCGACGAGCATGTACCGTTAACATATTTGGGCCACAATTTGTTCAAATATTAAAGGTGTGTATATAAATACTGGACCATTGAAAATGTATTGGTTTGTCTGAAAATCGCGTGTCGTCAATAATTAAGTGACACGAAAAGCGAACAATAAAAGTAAAAAAATGGAAAACAAGTAAATAAGGGTAAAAGCAGGGTTGCATGCGCAGGCTTTTGCTGCCAAGAATGATTGCAACGCCTGCCACCGACGACATGCATACCGTTACAGGCTTATTTGCATGCAAAATTTAATATTTACATATGCATATGTTTACTATTTTCCACACACTTAAAATCGCATTTCATATTTTCAGTTTCCTTTTGTCTGCATCACGACTTGTTTCAAATATTTTCGTGCATTTCCTCACGTTTCGTTTCTAATTTATCAAATTAATGAGGCGAAAACATGCATGCCGGATTTTGCCGTTTTGTTGTAGCGGCTCTGCGGTGTAGTTGTTTGGAATATTTAAAGCAATTTTACTTGTCTTTAATTTGCGTGAGATTAACCTGCGATAAGGCGTGATGACTCATCAAAATGGCTGCACATTTCGTAGCAATTTCTAAACTTGTTGGTGGATTATGTACATACATATGTATTGTGCAATTTATTGAGGATAAAGGCAAGGGAAATTATTGAAATACAAGTACTAAGGAATTATAAGTTAGAGTTCTAAACAAACGGCTTTGTAATTGAAAGAGCCACTCAGTTATGACATTTTGAATATCAGGAGACTCCTTCATCGGGCTTTAGTCAAAACACACTTTAATATGTTCTTTTTCTGACTATGTACTACTATTAACTAGCTTACTTAAAGGCAAAACAAAGATCCGCAATCTCATAAAGGAAACAAACCTTCATAGTAACTAAGTGAGGCTTACTTACTTTTGAATTTCCCCTTTCGTTAATTAACACAAAACGCCATTAACCGAAAACATATAAAGTGTCATAACTAAGCACTAAATTAAAACAGAAACTCCATTTTGGCACAGAGGAGCGTAGTAGCAAGGCGTACTTGTGAGCAAAACATTTTGAAAAGGTGGGCGTGATTCGCATTCTAATAAGTTTAATATACATATCTCCTAAACTACTAAAGCTGCAACAACCCAATAGATTCCGCGCAAATGCTATTAAAACTCCTACCGACAGTGGGAAACTGGATGAGATCGGAAGGTAAACCCGCTCACTCCCCATATAACGGTACTGTTCGAAACTATTAAAGCGCAATAAATCAATAACTAAATACGCCAAAGGCAATTTTACCTCCTTCAAGACCCTAGGTACCGAATATGTGGACCTCAGTATCTATAGTCAACTTTTGACCGAAAATATCGGATATACAATTGAAATTCAGAGAGAATCTTTTCCAGATAATAAAATTTCTGTGTATCAAAAATTGGTTTAATCGGGTCAAAACTTTCCTGGGGCTCCTTATAACTAATACACTGCTGGTCAATAGGATAGACGCACGTCTACTTGCATTACAATTGTTTAAATATTTATTATTTTAATGATGATTGAAGAAAAGTTTAAATGGATAAATTAATGATAATTTAAATATAATATTCAAATATTTATTCAAACTTAACAAAATTGTGTTTTTCAAACATTTTCTTAAATCTACTCAAAAAAGGTGCCTTTTTCTTGGCCATTAGAATAGACGCACATAAGCTTTTAATTTTTTTTATAAGAAAATGATATAAATGTATAAAGACTTCTGGCAGGGAAAATTTTTTTTTAGTATTTGGCATGATAATAGTTAATAGGTAAAATCGGGTCGATTGTATTTCTTGTTTTCTGATATATTTAGCAAAATTCAGAGGGGTGAAGTGATCAATATTGTAAATGTTGTAATATGCCTTCTGTTGAAAATTATTATTCTTTTTATATTCTGTTATAGCTTTTAACAAGTCAGGGATCACGTTGCATAAGGCTTGCGCAAAAAACTTTCAATGAGCTTATTCATCGTTCCTTAATCAAATCGCATGAGCTTCCACACAAGTGTCGTGTGACATGAGTTCGCTTTAAGTCAACCTTCATCATGCTCATTAACATAATTATGTTGAACTTTGAAATGCAGAATCAGCACTTTTCCCTCCCTGCTGGCAGCACCCTGCATTATAAGGGTTCTCAGATCTCGTATGCACATATACGTTTGCTTGTATGTGTATACATTCATCTGCGCCAATATTTGCACTCATTTTACCAATTTATGGGCGGAAAGTTTCGCATATGTAGGTATACCTATGTGTCTGTATATGTGGCCAATAACAGTGTGCTTTTGTTGATATTTGTCAATTTAATTATAATTAATTCGCAATTTCAATGAGTAACCGCATGAAACGAGTTCAAACACTATCCAACTAATTGCCCTACCCTCATTTGCATTTCTGCAGGCGCAATATGCCGCCTCTGCAGTGCGCTTACAAAGAGTCACGTGATTTAAATCAGTTGTTTTTGTATATTAAACTTCTGCAGCAGCTGTCATAATGCAATTTATTAATAAGCGATGTTGCTCTTGAAATACAGAAAATTTTGATTTATGTATGTGTCTATACATTGTCCATATGCCCTATATATAAATCTAAGAAATGGTTAGGAAGTATTTGTAACGAGGAATACAGTGGCGGATCCAGGATATCTTTCTGAGGGGTTCTCCAGAAAAACGGTGGGTTCCCATATATTTTTAATATTGATGTTGCTCCGTGAATTCTTCTGACTTTGAGTCCAAATTTTTTTCTCCCTTCTGATTTTATGAGAGTTGTGGATTATATGAATTGATCTGTTAACTACTTCGTGCTTGCAATATTTCGTATCAATTTTCGGCAATCTTTTATTGTTGCTGTACTATCATTCTCTTATTTTGTGGGTTTTTAATACGATTCACTTTTTTTCCGGACCGCTAAAGAGTAATTGCTGATATTGCTGTATTTTTTTATATTTTACTATAAAAAGTCAACAGAATAATCTTTAAATGTTAAATTATAATGTACCTAGGCATTTAAAAATAGATTTTAAATGTTTCATAAGAAATCATAAAATTGTAAGACTTTTTAATCTAAATTTTGCGCCAAAACCAATCCGTCGAAATATTTTTTTTTGTACGTTGGTATGACTTTCAGTGACATTTGTATAAGATCAGCCAAACCCTTTTTGAAAGATCATTCGGTCCTAAGAAAAGATTGGTTCTAAAGTAACTCAATTTTTTCGAAAAACAGCGTGGCGTTAACGTCTGAGAAACAAAGCCTTCCGACTACCAGGATGAGTCTTTGATCTATATTTACGACCCGAAAACAGACGATAAATCAATATATCGTGGCAAAAATGAGCCGAAGCCGAAAAAATAACATCAATGTAGATCAAAAGTTAAGGTTATGTTGACAGTTTTCTTCGAATATCGAGATGTGGTGCACTCTGAAATCCTTCTGACCGGCCAACCTGTCAACAAAGAATACTATTTAAGTGATATGCGTCGTTTACCTGAAGTTATTCCTAAAAAGAGGCCGGATTTATGGGGCGAAAACTCTTGGTTTTTGCACCACGATAATGCACCGTCGCATACTGCACTGATTCTTCGTGAGTCTTTCCCCAAATTTTCAACCAATATCGTGCCGCAACTACCGTATTCGACTGATTTCGCTCCGTGTTTTCTGGCTATTCAGCAACCTCAAACGACCGCTTCGGGGAAACCGTTTCGAGCCAATTGAAAACATTAAGCGTGAGTCGCTACGCGCATTGAAGTCTATTCCGGAAATTGACTTTAACAACTGTTTCGAGGATTGGAAGAAATATTGGCACAAGTGTGTTGGCATCCAGGGTGACTACTTTGAAGGAGGCGATATAGATTTTAAAGAATAAATTAAGAGTTTTAAAATTATGAACAAAGTCTTACTACTTTTCGCTCATATATATCTCGTAGGGCATTAATAGGTAAAAAATGGCAATTGGACTTGCTTTTTTATAACTAACAGATTTGTACAAAAATAATCGATTTTCGATTGATTTGTTGGGTTATGCTGCGTTTATACCCCCTAGTTATCCCTTACTTATGCTGCCAAGTTTGGACTCCTTTTCGACCAAAAACATCCTCACGTTGCCATTGCTCAGGAGAATTGGATTCGGTCTCTTACGACGAAGATCTACTCCATCATAACTGGGGTCAAATGATTTGTTTGTGGGTATAACGAGCCCCGACCGCTATCAGTTTTCTTCGGGGCGTCGTGCATCTTGAGTTCCTGCAAAGGGTCGTATCGTCAGTATTACTAATCAGCCAGAAACGCCTGAATGTATGGAAGAAGAAAAATTGGCTCTTGCACCATGATACCACCCTTGCTCACGCATCATTGCTTTTGCGCCAATATTATGCCAAAATAACGCATAGGCTCTCCAGTTGTAGAGCAATGACAGTTATTAGGTGTTAAGTACATAAATATTTTAAATACATCAGTTTGCAGATAATTTCTTTTGGATGTGGTAAACCCTAAGGTCCCTGCTGCTTTACTCCAACGTCTTCCCTGTAAATGTATTTACCTAAAACAAATTTTGAACTAACCGGATCCGATTAGCAGCAGATAAAAAGTGATCATTCAACTCAGAAAGTTTTTATTTATGCAAATCAATAAAATGGTGGCGTTGCAAGCAAAGTGAAAGAGGACAAGACGAAATATATAATAGAAACAAGAGGAAGAAATCATTAAAATGATTTCCAATATCAAATATATTATGGTATTCGTACGTTTAGATTTGTAATATCAAGATACTTTCTTAACTCAGTCCCTTTCATGTGTTTCTTCTCTTCAAGAGGTTAATTACTAACCTAGAAGAGAATTGGGTTTAATTCTTCTAACATTCGGGTTTGTCTGCACTTTTTTATTTGTTTCACCTATTAACATATGGGTCTAAATCCCCAATTTATAATGCTGCCAACATTGTAACATTGAGGAGAAAGATTCCCATTGTATTTAGATACTAGTACCTAGTAATATGCTGTAAGACTTAGCTATAATCTTGTGTTTACGCTTTTGGAAAATAATTAAAGTAACACAACTCAAATTTGTACACAAAATCATTTGAAAGAAAAGCACAAGGTTCAATCGATTCTTAGATAATTTATTTGTTCGCTCCTTGAAAAATCTCCGTAATATTACACATTAAACGTTGGGAGTCTTGAGTTAAAAACTTAGTAAAGAACTCAACGCAAAAAACGTCGAGAAAATATTTGTACTACCATCTTTTTCATTACATCAATATTTGCAGTAAAATTCTTAGGCTCAAAGAAAGAGACTTTTAAAAGAAAATGTGAAATACTTCTCTTTAATAAAAAGCGTTAAACTACTTTGACAATTTCCATAACCTTTACTCTTTACGACACAAAAGCTTAGTCGACTGAGATTTTATACAAGAATTTTAAGAATGAAGCACGCAACACGCTTGAAAGCAAGCAAGTTAGTTAACGGATTAAAACCTCATTTTTAAACTAATTTATTTGTTTCCACTGTGTTTTTTTTATTTTTTTGCCACAAACATTTACTGAAATTATGCATATGAATAGACCTTGCAAAAGTCTAGTACTACAACTAATTTCATGTTTGTATTTACATAATTACGAACATAACATTTCTGTGAAAGTCAACGATTCATAAAGCGAAGCCCCAACCAACTAGAAAACTGAAGGCAAAACAAACATCTCAACATGAATTCCGCAAATTAAAAACACCCGTTTTCCGCTGTAAATCATTCGCGTGGCGCTGGCACTGACGCTGTTGAAAGGCCGGCGACGCTTCACAGCACCGCGCGTTGCGCAACGTCGCGAATAACACTCGCGTCGTGACAATAGGCGCGCGGGGAAGGCGGCCTCGGAGAGCCGCGCCTTTAGCTTTTGTGTGCCGCAAAGGCGAATGCAAATTCTCGCAAAGCCCGTTATACCGTTATACTCCCACACTTTTAAGCAAATTTGAGTTAAGTTGGCGCTTACTGGAACTGAAAACGCACACAAAGTGCCACAAGAAACAATAATTTTTTAAAGAATTATTTTCTCGGCTGCCATTCAAAGCAAGAATAACGAAAAAATCATAATAATAAAAGTTAGGGGTAATAAAACAACAATAACAACATCAAGTAATGTGTGTGACTGTATTGGCTTTGTGTTTTGGTTTGTTGTGTGACGCTGCCGGAGATGGTATTGGTGGCTTTTGCGGAAACCTTCAAAACTGTACCCAAACCCCTGACCGCCGCGCACATGCGATGAGCAACGAGCGTGCGGGCCACATGGGGACGGACGCCAGCGACATGGTGGTTATAGCCGAACATTTGCTGGGAAGGAAGTGCCGCTCCGGATGTATCCAACTGTCTGTCTTGTTTCCGTTGTTATTCCTTTTTAAATACTGTGCGGAGACTTAAAACGTTGCGGTTTTATTTATTTCTTGTATATACTATGTAACTGTACTTTTTCTATTCACATGTTCATTTACATATTTATTCCGTTCGCAAAGCAAAATAAAAACCGAATGTGCGGCTTTGGCGCTAGCCGCTGGCGGGTGGACGGTCGAATAAAATGTTGCTACATTTAATTTAATTTGTTGACTTGGTAACTACAATAGCCTCCGACTCTTTACACATGCAGTCGGTGAGTACAAGCGTATGTTGTAGGCAACGCAGCGGAAATCTTAAATTCGCCAAACACTGGAATGTCTTAAAAATGTTTTTTGATTTTTTTTTGTAAACAAAAAGCTTTCCGCAACTTGTATAAGGAAGCAATAACAGAAAAAACTTCCTTAAAATAGTAAGAAACTAAATTTCCAAAGCAGAGCCGGACAGAGCAGAGTCTACAGATAATTTGTATTAAACAACTAAAAACATTAACTTCGGCTACACTGAAGCTATAATATCCTTCACCAATACCCAAGAGTCCTTAAAGAACTGCATTTTTATCGCTACATTTGAATAATAGCTGTAAGGGCTCAGCTAGTCATGCTGTTTATTTTTATGTGTATTTTACAGCATCTCCGACGTTTCCTTCTAGGTGCTACAATCTTCATGGAAAACTTAATATACTTTGTTTAGGGTATACAAATTTACATTTGGTAAAGGAGAGATATTATTGTAAAGGTATGATTACAGAACGACAAAATTAGCCATCTTTAGAATGATTTTAGCAGCGCCTCAACAACCGCTCTGTTACATCCGCCTCCTCCAGACTGGATAAGGAAGTGAAGCAGATGCGTTTGGTAGTGACCGACGGCAAATTGAAATATCGCCTGTCATCAAACAAATAGTCGTCGTTCTCGTGACTTGGCTTCCACGTCATAACTTCGAAGTTGTAGATAATTTCGCCTATCTGGGAACCAGCATTAACACCAACAACAACATCAGTCTCGAAATCCAACACAGAAAACTTTAGCTAACTGGTGCTCCTTCGGACTGAGTAGGCAATTGAGAAGTAAAAGCGACTAGCAAAGACCAAACTCTACAAGTCGTCATCATCCCCGTCCTGCTATATGATGCAGAGGTACGGACGATGACAACAAATGATGAGTCGGCGTTACAAGTTTTCGAGAGAAAGGTTCTGCGAAAGATTTATAGCTGGCTTCGCTGGCAAAGTCATGTTGTCCGAATGGGAGAAAACACTCCGGTGGAAGCAGAGGAAGAGGAAGATTCCGTTAAGCGATGTCTACGCCAATAAAGAGGAAGAAGGGATGGAAAGATATCAGCTATAAATTTAAGGCTAGTACCAAGGTAGCTAAATGAGTGCATCAGAGGATCCATCCTGCCACCATATACCGACACAATACTACTGAAGGAATTAAACCATATCATAAATAAGTGAAAATGGAAAGTGTAGTTATCGAAAGGAATATGTTGGCATCTTTACTGAGGGTCAAACGGCACTGCAAGTAATATCATCACCTGAAATCAAATGATCAATAGTTCTGGTGTGCGCAGGAATGTCTAACAGCATTAAAATCAGAAATTGAAATACAGTCCGGAATACCAGGCTATAAAAGCAGTGAGCTCGGTGACAAACTTTGGAGTGTATCACAAAACAAAAGTAAATTGGCTAAAAGTTAGTAGCATACACCAAGCGAAATTATTTCTGGGCGGTTACAGCCTGAAAAGGCTGAGATATATTATAATTCTCCCCAGAGATATGTAGATTATGCGGTTTTTGCTTGACTTTGTCACAGTGACGCAGCGATTGCGAAAGAAGAAGAAAAGACAACATTCATGTTTCTTTCTAGGGCAAAAGAAGAATTTTTAATGACAACGAAATTTAATTATCTGAGTAGTAGGTAAAACCAATTAAGCAAAGAAAGAAAAGCTTTTGTTTTTGCAAGCTTTCTGGTTTTAGGCTTAGATTTACATAATTTTTTAATGTTTTGTATGCATGTTCGAAAGAACTTGAGCCTAATAATAATACAAAACCGGTATCAAACGATTCCGATACAAAAAGTTTTCAAAAAAAGGTAAAAACATAGTTTCACTAGTGGAGGATAATTCGGTTAGTACAACTTCATACAATAATCAAGAAACCGTTATGCATTTTTCGATTTAGAACATTTACTTTCTGCAGAAGAATCATATATTATTTTGGGAGGAGTGTAAGGCCAAATGTGATGAAATCATACGGTATAATTGGATTTGATTTCATTTAAGAAGGAATGCAATTTCGAGTATGAATATTTTAGATTTCCATTAGCTTAGAAGAGATGGATGTTCGAGAAAGTGACAATATGGAAAGAGTGAAAAAGTTATTTATACTCTTACCACCGGTTGGATAGATTACTTAGATCTTATTTTATCCGAGTTAAGTTTCAATAAATGCCGTTGAATGTGGTTTACCTGTAGAAGGGCCTGGAGAACAGTTAATGTAGGAAGTCGGTGCACTGTTTGACCTCAATTGGTCAGAGCTTACCACCGACTCAGAAGAACTTTCAGCAAGATTCTGTTATATACCTTGATACAACGAGACAGCAACATCACAAGAAGAACTTCAACTATGCAGAGACACATTTTGAAAATGATATTGATTATATTGGTTTTCTATGTGTATTTAAAGTTGATGGTGGCATTGTGACTTTCACATATCATAGAAATACTAAAATTGTATCATAATGTACTAAATGACAAATAAGAAGTCGTCACGTAGCAAATCATTGAAGAATGAACGGTGGCAACAACTGGTTTAGGTGCAATGATGACCCTTGCTATTAATTATTTTTAGTCTCTCCAAGCAACCAACAAGCTTCCAAATTTCTCAAGTCCCTTATAACTGTTTAAATTTTTTGAGAGACTGCGGAATTTGTACATGTCTCTTTGTTTGTATGTAATGTTCTGTTTGCTTGTATGTGAATTATTTAATTTTGAATATGTGTTAAAACATCTCAATTACAGCATAAAATATCAATTTATTGCTGGGAGGGTGGCAATCATATTGAATTGCGCAAATAAATTTAACAAATAGTATTTGCCGAGTTGCGGTGAGTCAACAATTTCAGCACTTCATTTCGTTTAATTAATAAAGTTGGAGGCAATCAATGCGTGCTTGTTTCACATAAAAACTACTACACGTATGCATGTGAATGTGTTAGTGTGTCAACGTAAATAGGTAAGTATGTGGGACGCAGTGTGCTTAACCACAATGATAAACCGAGTAATGGCGATATGAAAATTAATGAATCGAAATTTGTTCGATGGTCAACACTGGCTTTGAATATGGTTGTAGGGCCCCTGTGTTGCTGTGCTGGTGAACTGCATAGCTGTTGGTCATGTCAACTCGGTCGGGCTGATAGTGACGTCATAACTGACATTTAAGCGTGTTGGAAGCATGCCAGAATGCATTCATAGAATTGAAAAGTGCATCCGGAAGGCACTCTGAAAAATTGATATGTGAAATAAAAATTCAATTATGGTGCGGTATATTTAAACACTTCTGGCATTGAATATTAATTATTGACCTACGGAGAGCTAAATATATTCAGCATTACTTACAGCGCCTGATTGACGTTCAGTGAAATGAAGGCGCAACACGGCCAACACGAAGGCGAAATGCTTTTGAGTAGCGTGCCGTGTATTACTCAATCGTCTATGAGCCTATTTCTACGTCATGTATCTCAGCGTTTGTCTCTTTGCAACTTTATAGCTAGGGTTTTACCCATTTTAAACAACTGGACTGAGCATTTATTCTAATTTTTAGCTCGGGAAGCTCTTTCAGCTTGTAGTTTTGATTTGCTTATTTCTGTATGTCCTGGACAGGCACAGAAAGATGCTACTCCGATTCCTGTCTATCACTTCCCAAATAACAATGACTCTTTCCTTTTTTCAACCCATGCGTTGCTTGAAATCCAACTAACAAGGTCAGGTAACAATTGTTGGTCGTGATAATACTCACGTAACCCAAATTTGCTACATGGGCAGCTATATATATTTCTGGACTAGGCAACACTAAGTGTTGCCAGGTGCAATCTGACATTTACATTGGAAAGTTTGACATTTTTAGCAACATTTAATCGTGAATTGTTTTATTTACAGGGAGTTAAAAAATTCATCTCGGCCAAAAAATGGAATTAACTCGTGAACATTTTCGTGCGATCATTTTTCACAACTTTCGACGTGGATTATCACGACAAGAGTGCATCGATGAACTAAAATCTTTGAATGTGAAAAACTGGTACAACGAATTCAATCGTGGTCGACGCTCGCTCAAAGACGAAATCCGAATAATAATAATGTGATATGATTTGTTTTGTTCGTTTTAAATGACTAAAATTTTGTGATTTTTAAAACCTACTTATTTTGGCAAGTTAATACAATCGGTCGCCTTAATCTAAATAATGTTGCATAACAAAGTTCAGCCACTCTCGCATTATGAAAAGCGATAACATAGTTGATACTACAATGATTGGACTAAGTTTTTGGATTGCAAGACAGCATTCGGAGAAGAACAAAAAAGCAAAAGGTTGCCCCTTGATTGAAAATTTTAATTAAAATATAGTTTGATTATAGAAAATGCAGCATGAAGCTCAAGAGGTTTGAGAATGGCTGCAGATGAAATAAATTTTTAAGATGGGCTGCCACCTGTTAAATAATTATAATTCAATAAAATTGACAAAATTGTCTAATATCACCATTCGGCTATTTAATTTAAGAAATATTTCTTAAAATAATATTTTTAGGAAGAGTTCCACTATTTGTATTATACTACCGGTTATTTTAGAGTATTTCGAGAATCTTCTAATTAACATACATTGTAACAAAAATGCACCCGGAAATTGTTATTAATTCTTCGGAATCTATCAAATTCCGATCCTACATTCATGGAGAGCATTGCAATTGCCAATGAGACATGGGTATATGAGTTTGACATGCAAACATGTCAGCAATCATCAGCATGGAACCCGTCTTCATTCGATCGAAGATCCCCATCCCAAAAAGTGCTTATGAAAAGTGCGTTAAGGCGACAAAATAAATAATACTTGTTAATTTTGGATTGCTAGACTGAAAATGATAGCCAATTTTTTTTTGTTGTAGTCAAGTGGTGGACCAACATCATTTACTAAAATGACAAAAATAGCTGTGCATATCGGAAAATTTTTGAACTCAAATTCATAATCGGGACAACTCGAGTACCCCACAGACCTCTTTATCATATCAGTCGCAAATTTTTCTTCCGATGTTGAAAGGTATAATAAATGGTTCTTAATTGATATACATATTTATACCCTGAACGGGGTATATTAAGTTTGTCACGATGTGCGACGAGGTAGTGCAAGCCCTTTACAAGCCATTATTTTATTATTTTCGTTGGAGAAATGTTGAAATTTTCATATAAGTACAACAAAAATAAAACAAAATAATCAGGTAATTGGTTTTAGAAGGATGTGCAGATACGGCTAATAATATGTCAGATGTATGCATAATCTGAGTGCCACAACATGCAAAACATCAGCATAAAATCCTAATCAAGCGAATTTCAGCGACATTTTGTTGGGTTTTTTTTTGTTCTATTTCTGGTACGCGCTGCCAAAAGCGGTCAATGTCAATCAGGTTCTCATTGTATGAGCACACTTGGGCGCTTCTGCTGGCAGCTTCGCCGTAAAAAATCTCGCTCAACATCCATTGATGATTGTGTAAAAGTTTCGTGCGACAACAAAGAGGCGTTGCCACAACGCCACCCAACCGCTTTGACCTTCCTCACCTAATACCATTAACTCGGCGTATACTAGTCGTGTTTGCAATAGTCTGATATATTTTATGCAACCAATAAATGTTTTATTTGCCTTTCTACCCTCGTCCGGTTTGTTTGGTTTTTTCTCATGTCGCAAGTATAGTATGCTTTCACAATTTCGTATGCGATTACAATATTTTGAGATGTTTGTCTCGGACATCAGGTCGTCGAAGCGAATGAGAGTCGTGCCTAGCATTTTTATTGGAAGGACAAATCGATTTATTGCCTATTAATGCTAAGGATACAAACGACAGCTACATATGTTGCACGCTTAAATTATAACTGTATGCGTTGGTGGGGGGTCACGAGCTATCTGCGGAATGGGCAAAATGTTAGTGCGTTAGTTTTTGCATATGTGCCCTGGCATTTAGTATTGCCCCGATATGGGACAATACTGGCGGGTTCGTGTATTGCGGACAACTATGTTAGAGTCGTGAATATGTGCTGTCCGAGTTTATCAATGGTTCTGTTGACATCCACCCTGCATTCAGGTTTTCATTGTTATGGCAAACAAATAATGGTACAAATAACTATCGCTTTCTTGTTTGTTATTGTTGAGGTTGAAAGTTGAAGTTCTCCGTTTGTTGAGAACGATTTAGTTGTTGTGTTTTTTTAGTTATTGGTGTGAGAACTCAAATGAATATTTGTTTTAATAAATTTTCTAAAATTGGGTGTGGAAATCATTTGGTTATCCTCAATTTCTTGCTTTATTTTTTATCTTTTTATCTATCAACATTGTACTCATCCTAATAGCTCATTGTCTCGATCGTACATGCAATTGGTTCTGAAATATGTTTATCGTCTTATTAATCTAATATGTGTTTAGCATTAAACTTATTCTTTACAAAAGGAAAAAATCGTAATGATACTCCTCACAAGAAATTGAATAGAAAAAGTAATCGGAACACCCCGAAATACTTTTTACTTTCATGGTGTGGACTTTACGCCTTTAGCTTAATCGAGCAGCATGAACCGTAAAATTGTGAACTTTGTGAGTTTCTGGGCCTAAATGGTTTAAATCAGACTTAAGTGGAGTTAGTAAGCTTCATAGTAACTGTAATTTACTTAAATTTTATCAAGAAACATTGTATTTATTTTGAAAATTCTTTATTTATTCTTCCATATCAATTTCAGCAGAAAATTGATTCCATAAACAAAATTTAATGCGAATTCTTTGCTCAACAAATTTCGACATCGCATACTTGCCACATAAACTGAACGATCGGTGTCAAGTTCTTGTGAGGCATATTTTGTATTTGTGAAGGGTATTAAAGGTACGGTGTTAACGTTTTTTCATGTTTCACTTCAATTTGATTTTGCTTACAACAATTTTACTCTAAATCAAGAGATATTTTATGGCTAATTACAAGAATTGTACGAGAAGGATTTTACGAATTAAATACAAAGCAGCTCCGTAATCCATTTATCTTCACCAACAAAAGCCTTTTAAAGGATTATGTTAGCACAAGTGTTGGCAAGTGAGATTATAAGTGCAATGAAAGTGTTTGCAGGCGCATTTAAATGCACATATTTGCTTTGCAGCTGCTGCCATAAGGCCATATACACACAAGTATATGTACAAGTACATGTGTGTGTGAGAGGCTATGCATTTGTTTTCGCAAACCTGTGCAAAGGAGCAATTTATTAGTAGCAGTAATGCTACACCTGAAACGCAAATAAAACCGACAGTTTAATCTACACTGACGAATGCTGCCCTGCCGGGCGGCAGAAGCCAGTTTAGAATGAAATAGAATGTAGTGTGTTGTTCATTTCCATAAATTTTGCAAACAATTAAACCTGCAATCGCACTTTATTTGTTCCCAGACACGTTTAAGACACAATTACATCTTAATATTTCTTTATGTATCCGCTCATTTGCAGCGAGCAGCAAAGAGGCAGCGCACTTGCAACATAAATATGGGCTTAAGTGCGGATATTCGAATACAGTCGTTGCTGGGGATTTTCATATTAGTTTCGAAAGCATTCCCTTTGCGTTTGCGTGCCTCTTACACACGATTGCCGTTATGCCGTTGGTAGCCATAAACCATATTAATAAATCTTCGGCAACTGCCTCGTGCGGCAAGCGCACGCACACACGCATGTGCGCTGCATTGGCCGAAATTGCAATTTCAATTTTAAGCACTGCGTCAAAGGATGCGCTGTGCTGCAAAGAGCCCCGGAAGCAGCACAGTCAGCCCTTCCGCAAATGAATCCACAAATTGCGCTGCAACAATGTTTTGTTGTCGCACGTCATACGAGAGACACGCACACCAGGCTGCATGCTTCAATCCCTGCAAGAACAGTGACAGTCATCTGACCGATAATTTGACAGTCACAGCTGAGAGATTTTCGCTCAGCGCGCAGAACAAAGTTTTTATCATTTTCTTAAGGACCTTGTGCAAAAACTGATGTCACTAAACGTATGTGTGTAAATTTGCATCTATCTTTAACACCTAGGCATTCAAACTTGATTCATTATATATCCATACTGCTCACTCTCCTGCTTTTTTCGGGGTCATTACTGAGCATAAGTTCATCGAAGCCGTATTGACTGAAAAGCTACCATAGCTGCAACTCGTAGGTATCGCCTTTTAGCAGAAACAGTGACGATCAGCTCACATGTAAACTGCCCGTCAGGACTGACGTAAGTGCATTAGTGAATCCACCAGCAGTTTCTTGGAGGGATGTTACTCACGCATTCATATTTGTGCGCATTTGCAGGAATATTTTCATTTGTATAGCCTTTTATGTGCTTGTGTATTTGTGAGCGCTTGTGGCTCACTTGCAATTAAGCAACGAACATAACACAACGGTACAACAGCACAACAACACTACACAACACTTTTCGTGCCACAAACAAAAGCAAAGCTTTGTCAGCAAGCGTGTTGACAAAAACATCTACTTGCCACAATGTATGCGGATAGAATGGGCACGTGCACATGTGTGTGTGTGGTACATTCAGTGCGTATTCAAAGCAACACCCTTCCGTACAAAGTCTAAATTGAAGTGAAGTGATCTGCTGTGAATCGCTTTTGTATCACCCACAGCTCACACCCCGTTACGTATACGCAACGGCGTCCGTAACATTTCGAATGCAAAGTAAGTGCGCAGATGAATGACTGAATGACAACAATGGGGACTGTCGACTAACTTGCAGTGTAGGCAATAATACCGTTACAGCTTCACATTTTGGGGCAAAGCACTGCTCGGTAGTGAATCGGTGAGCCGGTGGCTCTCAGGCGGTTAATCTGTTTGATTCACTTTTGGGCTACCAAGGTGTAACTCGGAGTATTTGACTGGCTACGCAAGTGAATAATCAGGTTAAACTTCTGCTTGCTCATATTCGGTACAGTTTCTTAAATTTTCTTTCTTACCGTTCTTGTATTGGACAATTGTGTTCAAAATCAGGACAATAAGTGGAATTTAGTTATGCCTGCTGTTTTATTTTAGACCGTCCTACAATTAGTTGAAATAAGTGGATTAGAGCACCATATATGTATGTGTATACCGTTAACTTTCACACCTACTTTTGCTGGAATATTCACCCTAAAGGCAGATGTATCAGTTGCAAAGTTTAATACCACTACGAGACGCTATCTGAAATTGGGCTCCAATTTATGTTTTTTATTCATACTTACATAGTAAGATTTCAGCACTCGGATTTACATTCAAGTTATGTTACTCGATTTTCTTTCGAGACCTCCATATAGATACGACTTGTGTATCATTCGACTTTTTTTGCACGAACTTTAAATGAGTTAACCTCGAGTGTTTTTTGCTTTTTTTATTGTAAAGACCATATCCTAAGCTTTATAGTTAATTATTATAATTATATAAATTATATAACTATAACTATAAATATATAAATTATATAAATTATAATAATTAACTATAAATGGATTCATTCGCTTCGTCAAGCAAATAATGGTAAATCGTTTTAAAGATTATTATTCTGCTTTCGATTTAACACTGATTTAATTTATTTGACGTAGAAGAAGAACAGACAACGGACAGTGTCAAAATTATTAGAACACAAGAATCGGGTAACCCGCGATTATTTCATATAACGCGGCCACAAAGAAATGCTCGCAGAAAAATAATTTATTAACAGTGAGTATTTGAGCTCAAAACTCCCTGTATCATAAAAATCGGCAACTACCATGCCCATATTCTTGATTAATTTTCCAAAAAAACTAAAATTTAGTAAGAAATGGATCCCCATTTGAGGTTAAGTTAAAATTTCGAAAGTATTGAAACAGTCGATCAATGGATACCTCAGGAAATAGAACATATATTACAATATCAAATTAGATAAACACCATTCGTACCAAGTAATTGTTATGACAAATTGAGACCATGTGTTTTCACCTTCCCCAACAGTCAACAGTTGATAACACAACTACAGTAAAATTCGTCAATACGGACAACGCTTGTTACCGCACACCTCCCATAATCGGACCAGTGTAATACACATAACATTTTCATTAATATTTTCATGCAAAACCAATACCAAAAATTGGACATGAAAACGTTCCAAACATGCATACTATTTTGGTAATATATCGTTCAAACTATCTCTGATAAACAAGTTTTCATAAAATGTATATGTAACAAATATGTGCATTATTTAATGAATTATAACTTCTGATAATTTTTGTGACTCCCACAACCCTCAAGCAAAAACACTGCGACCGCGGATGTGCGGTTATCAGGAATTTCCCTGTATTTTGATTGTTTATATTTTCAAATACAATTGTGATTTGAAAAAGTGGCATGGTAAAGTGCTACGAAATATTTAAGTGCCTCACGAAAGACTGACTTTCTCCGATGCTAAATTATTGCTGCTGCAATTGACAATATTGAATTTCCATGTGAATATTTCCCCATAAAAAGTGATTTTCTCATATGCGCATTTATGAACTATCGAGCTAAGAATGCGCTCCGAGACGAAATTCGCCAGCTTTGCAAAAGCCCATCTGCCAACATCATAAAAGTGTATTAACATTTCCGAAGTCAATGGCAATGCGAATGTGTATCCGTCACGAATGGTATATGAAACAGAGCTGATAACAACTGTTGCCAAGTGCGATTGGCTTAGGCGTATACATATACGTTATATTGTTGTAGTCGTACATGCATGTAAAAGCCAGATGGAGTACCGAATGCCACTTGCAGATGTCCTTAAAGTGAAAACAATGCGCAAATACAAAGAAATTCGTAGATCAAGGCTAAGTTCATTGAATCTGGATTATCCGTACATACACATCACTATTTATTTTATACTTATTAATATAATATTTCCACGTAGAAAAACATTGAAATACTCGCATATATATATGTTATATGTTAAGTATAATATACATGTCTGTATAAATGTACTTACTCTCAGACGAGTGTATGACCCGCTTTTGTTGTTGATGAAGGTTTATTAGCATTAGGGTGGTATAAATTCATTTCGATTAATTTCGGTAATCGATTGATTGTATAAAAATAAGATCATCAACATTTAACACAACTCGATAGTTGTGCTGAATTGCCGCCTCTACACGAGGGTGTGATAGGGTGAGACAACTGTGAAATATATCGAGTGCCGTCTGCATGTTAGATGAATTTCCGAACATGTCCCGAGAAACATTGGTGAATCAGATTCATGCGGAATTATAAATATGAATGTACATTAGAGCGGGTCGATTTAAAAAAAAAAGTCTAAACAATCGGCAATATATAATATTTATGTTATAACGGGAGATCCGTGTTATAATCTTTTTTTTGAAAGATTACGCGTGCTTCATATCTAACTGTCCTGCTATTTTTGTTCAGTATTGTTGGGAAAAACAAACTTTATTATGAAAATTCACGTTCTGTAAATGTGTTTCGCGCGCTTCCCTCAACTTATGGTCAACGTAATCGGCCTACTGAGCGTACTATTCGCAACACCATCAAACATCTTGAGACCCAGCATTCATTATTGGACAATAATCGACCGAATAGACCGTGCCCAGCACGTTGTGAAGAAAATAGAGCAGACGTAGCTGAGAATGTGCACGAAGTCCCTTTAAAATCGACTCGACGTCATCCGCGGCAACTCGAACTGACGTATGGAACGACTTGGCGCAATTTACGCCGAGTTTTTAAATTGAAAATGTACAAAATGCAGCCCGTGCAAGAACTCAAGTCGCGCGACCTTCCCAAGCGACATGGCATCGCTCTATGGGCTCTTTAAAAATTCCAAAAATATCCGACGTATTCGAGAAAGGCTCTGCTCAGCGTTTTTGTTCATTTCGGTTCAATGTATATGTAAACAAGCAAACTTTCCACATTTGAGGCGAAGAGAAATCTGAAAAGATTCAAGAGCCTGCCATTTCATTCAGAAAAAACTACGGTTTGCGCCCGTCGAGGGCCACCAAGATCGTGTGATATCATACCGTTAGATTTTTTCATGTGGGTATATGTAAACTCTAAAGTCAATGCGTAGATTCGATTCAGGCCTTGGAGCAAAACATCACGCCAGTTAGTCCAAACGAGTCATCCAAAATTGGATTCAACGGATGGACCATCTGAGAAGTAGCCGGGGGCAACATTTGAAAAAGATAATCTTCAAAAAATAAATGCCAAAAAATGTTCTTTCGAATGTTAATAATCATTCCTAATTACATTTGCAGTTTCTGTGCTTGCTCTTTAAAAAAAGTCGAGAAGCATTGAAGGACAATTCTTTATAGGTATAAGTTCTATAAGTGTTTTCAACTTTTTATTTAATGGTAGGATACCGAAAATTAAAAAAATCTGAATAATCGGTTGGAAGGAAGAAATAACACATGTCATTAGCTAGCCGATTCCGACGTATACCTATCAAAATACTGCTATGTATTTATTCAGATATCTTAAAAACTAACAAAGAATTTTTTATAAACCACAAAGTTAAACTTCGCCTTAAAAATAGATGGCTCGAAACCAGTCTTGAACTCATATTCTCTTTGGCAAAGTTGTTTAGAATTATTCGTAGAACATCTGTGAATTTATAGAAAAAAAAATCCATCGGCTCTAATGTACATATAGTACATCGATTTCTGAAATGAATGGTTCGAGTCAGAGGCTAAATCAAATACAACAATACAATTCATTGTGCTATGAAACTTTTTGAATGGAAGCGAGCAATTACACAACGCCCTCTACGATAAATGGTCGGCCGCCAGCTTGGCTATTGAGCGATAGTTGACGAGAAGGAGCGATTGGAGGCTGGCTGTAAAAATGCCACAAGTGCAGAATATTAAAGATCGATTTTGTGTCACCTTCTTAGCACACTGTGGCATTGACACATATCTACATATACAGCATTGTAACGGCATATATAATATTATATATACATTAAACAACAAACACACTGCTTCATTACTTGGTATGTTCCTGCAAGCACTAGCAGCGGCAGCATAGTCATCAGTGAGACGCTTCGGCGGAACAAAACAACAGCTTAGATTGTCATTTGTTGAGATGCGATGCCAGGATACGTCGAAGGACCTTGTAGTGTTGGCATTGCAGCGGCAGTAATGAAGCGGCAAACCGGCACTGCCACCGCCACGACTCAAGCAACAGCATCATTGCCATAGAATATTCATTACGACATAAGCAAGAGGCTGCCATCGCTACTGTAATATGTGGCCAAGAAAGACGAATGCCATAGGTAGCGGCAATGGAGATGCCGATGTCGATAACGATAACGTTGTCGATGACAATCCACTATAGCTCGAATGCCGAGCGATTTCATCGCCATTGAAACATTAATGTCCATATGTAGGTCTCCTAACTCTCTAAACATCTACACCGAGCGCCGAGTTGAAGCTGAGGAGTTTGTGTTGCAGCGACTTAGGTGACCAAGGGGAGCCTCTTACAACAAAGTGTGACAGTGCGCAATATAGATGGCGTTGAAAGCTACTCCGTTTTATTGTAATTGACACAGAGATAAATGTTTGTTGTCATGCTGGAAGCACTTATGGCTTGTGCTCCTCGCTCGTAAATGTGTCGATTGTGCAACCAGTGATAAGTGGAGCTGGTGCAAATTTAGTGCTGCCGTTAAATAAATGGCCAAATGGCCCCAGTGACAGGTGACAAAAGCACAAATACCTTGCCGTGAGTGCATAAAAAATGACAAAATTCCTTTGAAATAAATATATATACTTATATACTTAGTACAACGTATGTACAAAGCCAACTCATTATTGGCTCACTAGGCATTTTAGCGCAATTTCAGTAATGAGTGAAGCAAGCCTTGACTGTAGCGAATGCTTTCACAGCGATGACCATCGTTCGAAATGCCGCCTGCCTAATAAACAGATTTTCCACAATATGGTTGCTGATAAACAACAGAGTAAGAACAATAAAAATAATAATAATAATAATAAGAAAATATTAGAAAGCAATGAGAAAGTGGAAAATGAAAATTGATTGGAAAGTGAAAGGGAAGACAAAGCGGGAAACGTGAAACCCACACTCCAACAGACGGCCCTGACTGTCACTAGGGCAAATGTGTGAAAGCAACGCGACATATCGAACAAAGTGGGACAGGCTTTCCTTGAAGGCAACAATGACTTGCACATACTCACACACAACGCAGATGCTTATATATTATGTGTTTGTGTATATGCATGCATAGTATATGAGTAAACAACTTTTTCAGGGAAACTGTGGAACACAAGTGACAAAAATGTCCAGGAATTTTATTAATAGCGCAAAGCTTATGTAACTGAGATTTTCACTTAAGATTTCTAACTGTAATTAAAATAACAGTTAATAATGTTCATAGAAGAAAGAATGTGTTAGCTTTTATCCGTGATTTTTGCGATACTAAGTTACAAAAACTTTTTTGAATCGGTCTCCAATTTACTTTAATGGTGTTGTGAATAGATAAAGCCCTTAATTTAATAGCAAAAAGAAACAACACACTAGGTCACACCGCATTTATAATACCACTCCCAAAATTAAAAGGTTGCTTATGAGAACTTGTTTCCGATCGTTCAATGTTGGTACTTTCGGTCATAATCCATGCCACGCTTCTTAAAGCGACGGTTCCAATAAATGAGCATCTTCGTGAGGAAGAAAGGTCGAGTGCAAAATTTCAGATCGATAACACAAAAAATGAGGAACTAGCTCGCATATATTACCTCATACTGAGTGAAATAGTGAAATCTACTCAATTCATCACGCTGATCATTTGCATATATATTTCATAGGATCTTCCACGTTTCGTTGCCCGCTTATGGTATAAAAATAATTAATAATTCTTTTGGTGAGAAGTGTCATACTGTGAAGGCACTAAGCTTTATTCCAATACCTTCATAGGGTCCAGACTTTAATACTGAAAAGTGAGAGAATCAGATGGAATTTAAAACTATGTTTTGTGGGAAATAAGGATGGTTGTAGACCGATTTCACACATTTCTAAACTGTAACATAAGAATTTCTTGATATTAATACGCCGATATTGGTATATTCTTGTATTCTAGGTAGTTTTACGCTGGCATTGGTGTTTGATATTTCTAGAGTGTGGTTGAAACTGGTACCATACCATGCCATGTTCAGACCGACACTTAATCACACGATTCTGTCTGTTAAGTAGTTTATCCTACTAATTTTATAAATTTAACAAGATTTCGCCATACAAAAATGACAGTTCTTAATCTCGCCTCCGAGGTGATTTGAATCTAATCTACGTGAAAACTCTCTGTGCGACTTCGATTTATCATTTCATTTATTATAAAGAGAAAAAACGTAAGCAATCAATTGAATCAGAATTCACCTAAAAATCGACTTCCCAAAAAAAAAAAAATGCGTTCATTATTTCCATTATATGGAAAATATTTTAAAGAAGACGGCTTTTATAACAAAATAATATATACGAGTAACAATGTTCTTATAAATATTAAGCGATGTGAAATCTTGAATGGCAAAAACATTTGTTTTATCGTCTATCCAATGGGCTAGATTAGTGAATAGTGAAGAGATTAAATGTAATCTAATCTTAAAACTACTTTCTCATTTCACATTTTTTGACACAGAGCATATAAATGTATCTTGATTAGTATGAGGCGTTACAAACAAAACTTTTATTATTTTATTCGACATGTGGCAGGGTATACAAATGTGGCTTCGGAAAACGAGACTGTATTATAAGAAGAGTTCTTTCTATTTTTGGTAACAAATTACCTAGCCGTAATTATGCTTACTGACATTTGCTATTATCCGGAATACCCAGTTTCGCAAAAGTCGGAAATCAATATATTTGGTATATTTAGTATATAGCTGAAAGCAACAATCGTTAGATGGGGTTACGTTAAATATAAAATAACTATTGATATCTTGAGAATAAGATATAAATTTTACAAAAATACAAGGTGCGTTCCATAGTAAACAGGACTTAAAAATAAACAGAAAAAATGGTTTTTCGGCAAAATCAATTTATTTTACATTTCTTATAAGTGGTCTTGAACGATGCAACAAATCCCTCCGTTTACATATTTTTTGGTAAGATTTCAATCTGGCCATCGCTCGTTTCCAATTGCTAAACGTCAAAACCTCCTGAACTCGATCAACTGTCAAAGTTTAGGTGGTTTTGACGTTTGGTAATTGCTCTCTCACTTCTAGTGAGAGAGGAGTTAAACATCTCTTTATCTCTGTCTTTACTGAGCCCAAATGTTCGGTCAAATGCGATAAATCGACGTTTTGGAGATGTTCAATTCCATTTCCATGAATTTCAATGATGATTTCTGCTACAGGATAAGCAATCATCGCCATAAACTTGTTTCATTAATTGAAACGTTTCGATTAAAGTTTTACAAATTTTAAAACAAAATTTAATGTTGGCTCTTTGTTCGAAGCTTTTTCGCACGGATAACACGAACATACTGACACTTAAGACGCTATAACTTCACTTTCAATCAATGAGATGTCATGAAATTCTCACTACATAATCGATAGCATAGCAGATTCTAACGCACCGACATATAGATGGCCCCACCAGGGGGCGCTAGATCCAAAAAGCACTCTTTACCTTGGAACCCACCTCGTATTTAGTTACGTAAAATCATCAAATTTAGAATATCCAAACTCTTTCTATATATTGGAAGGCTTAAGCGATCAAAGGTACCATAACTAATACTTTTCAAATAACTGAGGACCAATGTTTACCGATTCCTAACGAAATTACAATATCAATGTATGTATATTTAAAAAGGACAAAGTTATTTCTTTTCTGTAAATGAACAGAGGCCCTTGGCTGACTGGGAGGTTGGATGCAGATTATGTAGGTGGATACAGTTATGGTATATACTCGGTTACTTGTATACTCGTATATATGTATTATGTATGTAAGCATCGTAAGTTATTTTTTGTTCTCCTGAGTCTCTTTGCTTGGGGACTCAACTCACGTCTGCGTGCATGTGTCACGACAGTTGATGCATTGCAGCTGGCGCAGTGGAATTTCTCTAATTCGTTTCTTGTTTACCGCAACCGGCGTGTGTCGAAAATATAGAAAACTCCTTGACACTTTGGTTATGCACAACATAATTGCGGAGACTTCTGACACAGACGTTTTGAGCGTTTTCTTTTCACTTAGCAAAATATTAATGGAAAAGAAGCGGAGCACAATGGCTTCAGCTTACTTATGAAAATGTAATTAAATTTTAATTATTTTTTTTAAGATTATAGATATGTAGCTATGTATTTTGAAATCTGCTATATCGTTTTTATGGGTGGCATATTGCTGGTATGTAGTAAATACTTTTCTGTTTACCGTTTACCTTGAAAACTGTTTGATGTGAATGTGTATTTTTCGTTTTTGGCTATCCGGTAGTTCTGGGTGAAACAACTTTTGGTTTTTTTAAATTAGAATTCACAAATATCTGCTATATGATGTCTATTCTTAACTCATATGCCGAAGTAGTATCTGTATTCGCATTCTTACTCCATAAACTCTCGCCATTACTAAGTATTAAGTTCTTGTAAAATACAGACGGATGCCAAATTTGTTTATGAAAAGTTGTACTCGTATGACATATTAAATCGACAAAATTGGTAGAGAAAGGGGTATGCACACATATCACAATTCCGAAATCAAATCAGTTTATAATAAGCCACAAATGTTTATTCAGATATCTTGAAGAGCTACATACATACATATATGTACGATATGAGTGCGTTAATTGAGCCCAAGGGAGCCAAGGGAATGGAACCCGCATTATGCTACTTTTATTGAGATATGTATTTTCCTCCTTAAATGAGCATAAAATGCCATCATTATAAGTTAAGAAGCTGCTGTGATTCAAAATAGTGTTCTGAGTGGGCGTTAGCTTCTAACCACAGAGTGTTCAGGATATCTCATTAGTCAACATTTTTATTTTTATCCAGTTGCTCTAAAAACATCTGCAGTTGCGTTTTGCGAAGAGAAAAGTTCTCTGTGACCTCATAGTCAAAATCAATTGAAGCATTCTATAGAAAAGCAAAGTATAGGGTTACATCTACATTTGTTAACGCGACTAAAAAAATTCCTCCACTAAGAAAGAATCATATCATTATTGTGCATGTGGCAAAAGATTTGTTAGCGTTGCATCTCAAATGGTATAGTTTGTTCGATTCACTGGAGAGTAACGGTTGGCGAATCGAAGAGAGCTGAGGAACAGATATTCATTTTACTATCGAAAATTCAAATATGATTTATAGATATGCCTGAGAAATAACTAACAGTCAATGACTCTGGGTGTGTTCCTCAATTTTCGATATATCAGGATGTAATCGGCATTTACACTGTCAAAAAATATATAAAGTTATTAAGATATCAGCTGTTCTTTACTGCTGCGACATCTAGACTTGTTTGTCATTTGTGATTTCCAAATGTTTGCTCAACAAAAGTGAATTTTTCTAGCATGTCGTTAAAGTTTCTACGAAGTTTGTATTCGAAATAAATCATAAACGATGTCAAATAAGAAAAAAATATATTTCCACTCCCACATGCTGCCAGTTTAGAGGAAAAGTTATCGCAAATAAAAGAAATCATGCTAAAAGCGGTTATATTTCACTGTCTGCTAAAGCCGAGTATTTTCGCAATTCCGAAATAATTATATTTGGCAGCTCCTTGAACGTTCGTATTATAATAATATGAGCATAATAAATAACGTCTGCGCTAAGTATATGGAAAGAGATTAAAAAACTGTTTGGTAAATATTATGAAGAGCTAGGTTACCTTCACACAGTGGCCTCATATGTCAGTTGTACATATGTTCTTTGGTGCATCACAATGTTCGCCTAACGTTCGTTTTCACGCCCAAAAAGTATTTGGATTACTGCCAATTGCCCAAGCCGGGTAACAAGTTGCCACATATGATGTAATTTGTAATTTTCCAGTCTGCCTTAGTATTATTGCTATTCGTTTGATGTGGTAGAGACGATCGATTAAAAATTGAATGGTAATTAAGGTTGATTGCCTCATGAATACGAGTATACCGGCTCCAGTGCGAGTGAGGTTTTTAATGGGTTCGCTGTGACTATTTCCATAATATTTAGTTATACACAAAATATATTATTCTATTTAAAATTAATAGTAATCACCTATTTATTGTGAAATTAGCATGGACAAAACCAAACCAATCCCTACAGATGTACCGATGAATTGAAACTTTTGCTATTATTAAGGATATAAATATGAATTTATCAAACTTAAGGTAGCGAAAAATGGAAAAAAAAAATTTTTTGCAACACCTTAAAATAATGTTCTATAACAAGAAATGACTGAATATTTTATTTTCTAAATTTTTGGCATTAATGGTTGTAAGATTAGTCGTATTATACTAGTAGCTCGCCTTTTTTAGTAACCTCAGAATAAAAGTTAAGTTACCCGACACTTCTAAATCTTCTCAAAAACCGGTTTATATTATATTTCCAATTATAGCATTTCGTTTTTGCTTTATATCTTGTTTCTCTACTGCGTACTTAACGGTTACATTATTTAATATTTTATTATTATTAGGAACACTTAGTGCCAGGCTCTAGCTTATCCTGGTTTCTGTTGAAAGCGTTGGAGAGGCTCATGGATGGAAGGCATGTCGCTTGGCACGTTGTACTATCATGACTAGAGAGAGCCCTAATGCAAGAGGAATTTGCTAAAAGCATCTTTCTCAGAAGGCTCAAAAGAGCCTTTATTAATCGGTAGTTCGGTAGTTAAATTCCTCAAACACCTCATAGAAGACTATATCTTTCCGATAGAATGGTCAAGAGTGTGGTATGGCAAAGAAATCCCGAAAGGTTAACAGGAGCAACCATCGAGGAACGAGAGTGTCGAGTGACAGCCTACGTTAAATGGTTAAAGAAAAGTTTCTGAATATCGTCTAGGAGCTACACGAAGCTGGCATGAAACTCGACAAATGGAAGCGGCTTAGCCTTTAACCTACGTAAAACTAAAATAGTTAATACCCACGGCTTATGCCTGATAGAAAGTTTTCAGGAAGGCCAAATATTGAGAAGAAAGTAAATGGCGGTATTTTGGCTCTACGGAACCAATAAAGGCTTGGCTTGACTAGAGAGCATTCGAAAAGGCTACATTTCCTAAGAAGCTTGAATGTGCACTGTGAATTACAATAATAATATCACTTAGTGCCGTTTTACACACAACACCCGTTCATTGTTGCAAAGTGCGCACTAAGGCTAAGGGAAGCTAAGTATATGAAGGAGCTCGAACAAGGACATGTCAAGCTTCTCCTCTCTTACAACCGTATTCCTACTCGGCATCCCTGCTAGAACTGAGCCAACGGACCACGTGTATAAAGGCGCTGGTTCACGACTTGCTATAATGAGACTGCAGGATCCTTTTGACCTAAAATAGAACACCGGAGATCATTTGAACCACTTGCCTTTGCAAAGTTCATCTTACCACAAATGTCGTACTGAATACGGGCTAACAAACACACATTCGGTAAAGCTAAAAAAGCTTGGCGAACGCAGGTTGCAAATCTTGTATGGAAAACGGAAAAGTGGAAACATTCAGACACGCCCTCCTCCAATGTCCAGTCTTTTCGCAAACTGAAGTTGAAACAACTTGGCAGCCTTACTTTCAGCAAATCAGAAGACATAGCGTAAGCTGACATTATCCGTCTCAACAAATTTGTGATAGGCTCAAATCGCTTTGTTGATTTGTAAATGTCTTAGAATCTATTATAGAGGAATTTTAGGTAGCACAATGGATCGTTGTAAGCGATATCCCTATTAGGATCGACCTTATAACATAATCTAACCTTGCACTGCGGCAAAACAATATTTCTTAGTGAAGATTTCTTAATGAGATAAATAGCCTATTTTTATTGCTTAAGGTAGAGAGAGTAATCGAATTAAATTCACAAAAGTAAACTTCTATGCATTTACCAGAGATTTCGAGTGCCAGATTACGTTGTCTTAACCACAAAAAAGTGACCCAATTTAATTTCGAGTAAGGACACGTTTATTCCATCCAAACGCGCTGAGGTTAACTTCTGCTACCCTTTGCCTCTTATAATTATTCACAGTTATAAATCAAAACTAACATTTTATGCTTTCCGCCAGCCATAAAATATAAATAAAATAAAAGTTAAACACATTCGCAGATTATCATTGCTCTCTTGTGAAATGCTAAACAGTGCTGAGCGGACAAAGAAATGAGAAAAAAGTCCAATTTAAATAGTGTAAATGGGCGGATACAGCCGAACAAAAATAATAATGGAGGCCCACAAACAAACACAATTGCAACAAAGCCACAAACAGCTGTGAATGCGAGTTTATGCGATTTGAAATGTGACTGCGGCTACATACATACATACATATGTATATGCCATAGTGGTCGCCACGTTACGTTAGGGCGCGGTGCCGCGAGAGGCGGTGCGGAGCTGTTGGCGGCATTTGCGTCGACTTAGCAGTTATAACATAGAAATCTTTTTATTATTGTTATAAAGCGAATTTGTCTAAAAGCGCACGACTCATTCACCCGTGGACGCGTTCACCCGCGCCAGAGATGCACACATGCAGCAAAATATGAGCGTACATTTCTTTTTTGTGCTGCAGATTCACACAAACACACATATATATATACATATATATATTATACATATATTGCTTATGCAGAAGGCGACCGTGTGCAGAATGCCACGTCCTTTCATCAGAATAATTTAATATTTTATCTAACCAACAGCTGAGCTGAACTGCAGCGTCGTGAAGCGCATGCGGCAGCGGGTGCACAGAGCTATCGTGAGACATGGCGGTGATGCGGGAAGGAGGTCAAGGGAAGCGCAGCGCGTTGTCGTCTAAGGAAGGCACTGAAGGGCAATGGAGCACACAATCCACCAAAACAACACTCATCCATATATACAATTGTATGTATGTATGTATGTATAAATATACGCATGTATGTGTGCAGGGTCACCATCACATATGACGTTCACATTTAGCGCACATTTGCATCCGCATCCGGAGACTACGAAAAATGTATGAATGGATGCATGATGACTGTGCCGACGGCATCAGCAGCTTCGCTTTCGTCGTGCTATAGCTGCACCTTCGCCAGCAGCCAGCAGCAGAAAATATAAAGAAAAACGAAAGCGGTAGTCAGGTGGTAAAACAGCGGAAGGTCTCATCGTCCAACCGACGGATAACGGTTGCTAACGCAGAGAATGGCAAGTGCTTAAGCAGAATAGGTTTAAGATACGGATCAGCCCTTAGCGAAAATATATTTATGAAATATCGAGTATCGGCTTCGGGAGAAAACTTCGACTATTCACGCATTTATCTTTTTAATTACAGAACTCATTGACATAAGTAGACTAAGATAACAAATAGAACATTCTGACAAAGGCAGCTTGCACCCTTTACAATTTTCTTCTTTAATTTATATTAATAATTTAAAAGGTATTTCTAGAGTGAATTTGGAGAGAGGAAATTACAGCGACATCGATTTATGAACTCGTAAGTTAATTTAAAACAACAATGACAACAAAACTTCTTAAAGAAGTCCTATTGGTACATTAAAGAAATGCTGCCAAAATATTTTGAACATACCTGATACATATATGTATGTATGTATCTGTTGAGTTATCGGGCTTTGTAAAAAAATAATTTTAAAGATGTATATTATCTCGCTACAAGATTAATTCAAAGCAATTCGGAAACTATTTATTGGAAATCAGGACCATAATATTTCTAGTATTAATCGCAGAGGTTTCTGAGACAATGGCGGGATCAATAAACAGAGAGTAAAAAATTTAGGAAAAAAAAATTTTCCAAAATACACTTACTTTTTTGCTATTATCAATATTATTTATCAAAGAAGATTTGTTGCAATCAATTTTCTAAAAAAAAATAAAAAAAATAATTTGGAGTATTTGATAGATAATGTCAGTGACCAGTTTATTGTGGCCTTGTTTTGCATTTCCTAAGAAATTTCCACATTGTAATGAATGTATAGTTTATATACTTTCATAACATTAGAAAGTAGCTATTTTAACAAATCCAAAAACTTTTTACTTTTCATAATTTGTTTCTTAATTTTTTTTGCTTTCAAAACTTATCTACTTTGGTGCAATAATATATAAAATGTTGAATTCGGTTCACTCGCCACAGACCATAGCATATTAAACTTTCACTTCAAATAAGGATTTGCTCATAGTATTTAAAGATTTGCACGAGCAAACATTTCAATGAAGTCTCTTTCGAAGGCTGCCTGTATTGTGCAACATTTGTATGTTTGTGAGATTATTTTTCGACTTGTTTGTCACTGGCTTGGTTTATCTTCGCAACTCATCGCATTCAGGTTTTCACTATTCTTATTTCGAGAATTTACAGTCCACGCTTCTTTGCTCTCCATTTCTTTTTTGGCTCATTGTTGTCTTCGTCACTATTGTACAGATGTCCTTAATACATATAGCTATATGTAGAATCACCATACATGGTATCTACTCTCGTAAGGGGTGCTGAATGTGCGGCCACTTGAGCTGGCGGTGCAGCCGTGTGTTTGGTGCGCGATACGCGCCAACGAAATTCATTCAGCAAGCAAACGAAAGGACTCATTTCTGGCGAGTAAAAATAAACGAATGATGAAAGCAAAAACAAAAACAAATTCACATGGTAATAGCAACAAACACCAGCAATGAAAATAACAGTAACAATAACGCCAACAATACATAAAAGCTGCGAAGCAACGAACGGTAAACTGTAACAACAATGTAAGCTTATCTCGCATGCATTCACCGAAGACTAACCATTCGCATACACCATACATATGTACACACACACAAACGTGCGAATGTGCAATCGCAGATACGTTTTCTTGCTCGCTGACACAGGTGGGCTGTGAATGTCGTAATAAAATTATATAATACGTCATTATGTGAACGGGGTGGAGGGGTTCACAAGTCAAAAGATGCAAATAAAGATTACCGACTATTTGGTAGTGAAGGTCGCACAAAGCGGGTACTCATGCTAGTATTAGCTGGTGTGACGTTTGCGAGAGAGAGAGAAATGAACGCGGCGGAACTCTGTGTTGAGGCACAAAAATTGATGGAAAAATATTCCTTATAACGAAAAAGTGCGTGAAGATAAGTGACAGGATTTGAGAGAATTGGTGAATTAACTGTGATTCAGAAGTAGGCTGTGAATTAGCTAAACATAACAAGCGAGTTCAAAAGAAGACGCAATTGTATCGAGTTTTCTTCAAAATAATCTGACGAAATATATAAAGGCGAATTCTGAGTTTGAACAACTTTGCTGAGACTATGTGTCCATAAAAATATACTTCAGTTTTGGTCGATATCTAGAAGTGAAGAAGAAGACACTTTTATCGACAATGGCGACCGGTAAGTCAATATCCATTGCCCAATGGCTGATTTTCAGAGTCCCGTGCAGTATATCACGCAGCAATGTTTCTTTCTTTAGACCAACTTCCGGTGTCCTAATTAGAATTACAGTTCGTTTCTTGAGGGAATGATTAGTACGTGTAATGTGCGAATGGAGTCCAAACTCTTGTCCCATTTTAATGTAGCTAGTAGTAGTTTTGGCTACAAGCTCTCACCACCGACTTAATTTTGGCATCACGGGGAACAGGAGTCTTTGGAGTATGCTTTAACATGCTCATGTCGCACGCCCCTTCCGGAAGTATCGTGGTGGTTGTGGTTTAATACTCAAATGCGCGAAAAGCTGACCTTGTGCCAGTTCAATGTTTGAGATGGGTCTAGAAAACTACCAAGGGAGCTAGTGCGTCCATACTGGCATTTTCGAAGCACTGACGAACGCGATGATTTCATCCACTTTGCTTTTGAGCGGTGTGGGGTAAGAATGTCGCCAGCAGGTACCCACACTGGACGTTGTTGTTTTATGTGATATTCTAAATAAAAGTTCTATTCTTAAAGAACATTCTACTAAAACTTCATAGATCACGCCACTTGTGTTTTGAATTTTACTGAAGCGTGTATAACTTCCAATTGCTTTTGATGAAGACAATTGTATGCAAATTATTAAAAACGGGTATTTCAAAGTTATTTTATAAATAACGGGTGATCTGAGCGCATGTACTTTTTTCAATAGACTTTTTTTGACAGATTATGCGTCGTCGTATCTTCGTGTCAAGCTATTCGCAAAACCATCACACATCTTGAGACCCAACATTCACTATTGGAAAACATTCGACCGAATAGATCACGTTCAGCACGCAGTGAGGAAAATAAAGCAGCCGTAGCTGAGAGTAAACACGAAGACCATGGAGAGTTGATTCGGAGCCGTTCACAGCAACTCGGACTGAAGTATGGCACGACTTAACGCATTTTACGTCGAGTTCTTAAATTTAAAGCATGCAAAATACTGCAGCCGCTCGACCTTTCCAGGCGACATCGCTTCGCTCTATGGGGACTTAAAAAGTTCCCAGAAGACCCGACGTTTTTGAGCCAATTTTTGTTCGGCGATGAGACCCATTTATGGCTCAATACGTATGTAATTAAGCAAAATTGCCGCATTTGGGACGAAGAACAACCTGAAAAGATTCACGAGCTGTCATTTCATCGAGAAAAAACAATGATTTGGTAACCGTCAATGGCGACAGTCGTGATGTCGGTGATATTTTGTTTCAACAAGACGGTGCCGCATCCTACACATCGCATCAATCAATACATTTATAGAGAGAAGACTTCTGTGAGCAGATAATTTCGCATTTTGGCCGATCAATTGGGCTCCAAGATCGAATGATATCCACCGTTAGGCTTATGATTATATGTGAGAGCACAACATCACGTGTATCATTCGCCAGTTACCAGCCGAAATGCTCGAACCAGTCATCGAAAATTGAATTCAACAGATGGACCATACAAGACGTAGCCGTGACCAACATTTGAAAGAGATAATCTTAAAAAAATAAATGTCGAATATTGATCTTTTGAATGATAATAAACATTTCCCATTAAATTTGAAGTTTCAGTGTTTTTCTTTAAAAAGTAGGGAGTTTCGAACTTGTTTAAAACCGACAGAACCCTGGATATGTACATATATGAAAATAAAATTGGATTTCTTGATTTAAATTTTCAGGCTCATAAGCTATTTTAAGCTTTCTAATTTTAGCATTTCGAACCGAGCTATTTACAGAGACCTTACGAAAAATTCGGAAATTTAATATTAGTGGGCCTACGCGAAATCTATTTTGTCTGTTACTGGTTGTATAATTCTTGAGAAATGCTCTTGCTAATAAACTGAAGGCGAATATCTCTCATGTGGATTTGTTTTATCTAAATCATACACTGTGTCAATTCGACAACTTTCAACACTTAATTCACTGGAATTTTGAAATATTTCTCTCTAAACGCACATTCACGCATTGTCATTAGCACGCACCAAAAGCCGTGTTCTGAAATGTTGTACGATACCTTCAGCAAGCACCAAACGCTTAATGCGTACGCTCGTGCGGACCACATTTCGGAGCGCTGATTAATGAGCGAAAATTAAGAGCAATGTTGGGTAATACTTTCAACTTCAGCAACAAGGTGGCAGCATAACGGCAACCGCAAAAATAACGCCGAAATCAGCGTGAAAATTTCACACATCACCGATAACATCGCCAGCGGCGTAAGCAACTCGCTGGTACAACAAATGCATGCAATTCCATGTCGACGTATTCACATATCATACAAACGAAGTTGTTGCTGATGTAAATGGTGGATTCTGTGAGTCGTTTGTTTGTATGTGAGTTTGGGTTTTTATTAAAGTTTGTTGGTGAAAAATAAGATTTGTGATGAAGTGTAAGAGTTTATTGGGATAAATGTACCAGTTTGGCCGTTCAATTAATTTGAAGGACACGGCGTATGAGTAACATATTTAGATATGGAACAAAATTTTCGATCCTAATATTTCTTCATCACATAAGATTTAAAACACAAAAATAACTACTAATACTGTAATTAACGAGGTTGTGATAAGTGTGCTATGCCCCAATCCATAAAAAAGGAGACCCCTCAATCTGCGCCAACTACCGTGGATTAGCCTCCTCAACATCGCATATAAGGTTCTATCGAGCGTATTGGTGTGAAAGATTAAGGCCCACCGTCAACGAACTGATTGGACCTTATCAGTGTGGCTTTAGGCCTGGCAAATCACAAAAAAACCGACCAGATATTCACCATGCGCCAAATCTTGGAAAAGACCCGTTGAAAGGAGAATCGACCACACCATCTCTTCGTCGATTTTAAAGCTGATTTTGACAGGACGAAAAGGAACTGCCTTTATGCCGCGATGTCTGAATTTGATATCCCCGCAAAACTAATACGGCTGTGTAAACTAATGTTGAGCAAGACCAAAAGCTCCGTCAGTATCGGAAAGAACCTCTCCGAAACGTTCGGTACCAAACGAGGTTTCAGACAAGGCGATCCCTATCGTGCGACTTTTCAATCTGCTGGATTCTTGATTTAAATAGTTCGAGCTGCAGAACTTAATCGAGCAGGAACTTTCTAATCTTCTATAAGAGTGTACAGCTGGCTGGCGTAAAATTCCGATGATATTGATATCATCGGGCCTCAACACCCGCGCCGTTAGTTCTGCTTTCTCCAGGTGGACAATTCTTGAAGCAAAACGAATGGGTCTGGCAGTGAACGAGGGCAGGACGAAATATCTCCTGTCATCAAACAAACAGTCGTCGCACTCGCGAACTTGGCACTCACGTCACTGTTGACAGTCATAGCTTTGAAGTTGTAGATAATTTCGTCTATCTTGAACCAGCGTAACACCACCAACAATGTCAGCCTAGAAATCCAACGCAGGATAACTCTTGCCAAACAGGTGCTACTTCGGACTGAGTAGGCAATTGAGAAGCAAAGTCCTCTCTCGACAGACAAAAACCAAACTCTATTAAGTCTCATCATAATTCCCGTCCTGCTATATGGTGCAGATGCTTGGACGATGTCAACAGCGGATGGCAGTCGATAACGGCGAGTTTCTCGAGAGAAAAATTCTGCCGAAAGATTTATGGTCCTTTGCGCGTTGGCCACGGCGAATATCGCATTCGATGGAACGATGAGCTGTACGAGATACACGACGACATTGACATAGTTTCAGCGAATTAAAAGACGGCGTTGCTACGCTGGCTAGGTCATGTTGTCCGGATGGATGAAAAAACACTCCAGCTCTGAAAGTTTTATTCGACGCAGTACCCGCCGGGGGAAGCAGAGGAAGAGGAAGACCTCCACTCCGTTGATGAAGGACCAAGTGGAGAAGGACCTGGCTTCGTTTCAATATCCAATTTGCGCCACGTAGCGAAAAAAAGAAACGACTGGCGCGCGGTTGTTAACTTGGCTATATCGCGTAAGCGGTGTCTACGCCAATTAAGAAGAAGATCTAAATTTGAGTAAATGCACCAAATATCAACTTTAGCCGTAAAAATCTCCGAAAACTTCATATTTTCGTTTGTAAGTGAGAAGCTTTCCTGGGGCTTTTTTATAGTTCTCTTGTTATTGTAAACGAAAAGTATATAAAAGAAGGTTTATTTCACTTATTTTCTCACACTAGCATATTTGTTTACGTACTTATAATCCCATATGTTGAGGCAACATAATGCACTCACGTCAACACATACACACAAGTGAATCGATAAGCACGTCAAATGGCAGCATACTTTTCGCAGTAAGTGTAGGAACAACGGGCATTATAATAAAATCAAAATCCCCTCACACATACCCAGATTTATATGGATGGAAGTTTTATGTGAGCATGTGAACATTTTACAACTTAATTCATTCATGTAACGAAAAGTCGATTTTTTTGAGGTTAGGATTTTCATGCTTTAGTTTTGGACAGATCACGTGGGATTTCAGACATGGTGTCAAAGAGAAAGATGCTCAGTATGCTTTGACATTTCATCATGAATTTTTAAGAGCTTGATACTTTTAAAAAAAACGAGCAACGCTTGCAAATCTCATTGAATTTTTATTACCAAATCAGTGTTCGGCGCGAAATGTGTTTCGCGCGACAAATTTTGTTCAGCGATGAGGCTCATTTCTGGTTGAATGGCTACGTAAGAAGCAAATTGCCGCATTTGGGGTGAAGAGCAACCAGAAGCCGTTCAAGAACTGCCCATGCATCGTCCCGAAAAATGCACTGTTTGGTGTGGTTTGTACCGCTGGTGGAATCATTGGACCGTTATTTTTTCAAAGATGCTGTTTGGACGCAACGTTACGGTGAATGGCGATCGCTATCGTTCGATGCTAACAACTTTTTGTTGCCATGGAAGAACTGAACTTGGTTGAAGTGGTTTCAACAAGATGGCGCTACATGCCACACAGCTCGCGATTCTATGGCCCATTTTGAGGGAAAACTTCGGACAACAATTCATCTCAAGAAATGGACCCGTAAGTTGGCCACCAGATCATGCGATTTAACGCCTTTAGACTATTTTTTGTGGGGGCTACGTCAAGTCTAAGTCTACAGAAATAAGCCAGCACTATTCAGCTTTGGAAGACAACATTTCCGAAGAAATTCGGGCTATTCGGCCGAAATGCTCGAAAAAGTTGCCCAAAATTGGACTTCCGAATGGACCACCTAAGACCGCAGCCGCGGTCAACATTTAAAATGAAATTATCTTCAAAAAGTAAATGTCATGAACCATCTAACGTTTCAAATAAAGAACCGATGAGATTTTGCAAATTTTATGCGTTTTTTTTTTAAAAAAAGTTATCAAGCTCTTAAAAAATCACCCTTTAATTTGAAAAAAAGCTCGATAAAATAAAAAGTTTTTCTTTGGAAAAAGGATGGGTTGTAAAATGGTAGTACCCACATATTCATATACGTATATTTTTTGCTCTTATGTAACGCATTTATAGAAATAAACTTATACCTCTGAGTTATATTTCGTTTACGCAACGCCATCTGACCTGCTTTAAAACTTAAATTAATATTTAATATTTTTCTCAAGAAATATGACATTTGTTATCGCATTCTGCCGCCGTTTTAACCAAAGTACTTTAAAATATTATATATTTAAACAAGAACTCTGGAAGAAAGTGGCCAGAAAATATCCCTTTACATTTGGCTCATGCAGCTCACGACATCTGGTTTGAAACAAAGTATTCTCTGTGTAGCCAAAAAACATCCGTTTGAAGGCGAGCTAAAGTGAAAAGGCGCAACATCCTTTCCCCAGGGTTGTACGCTGGATGTGGGACCCGACACGTAAAAAGCCCTATCTTGGACGAGGGACCGTCCAAGAAGTGCGATGGATGGGACAAGGACTGAGACGAGTAGGCTCTTGTGGCCGTATCAAGGAGCGCAAATTTGGAGCGGGATTCGTGGTGAGAAAAATCCACCGTCGCCGAGTCCTGGAATTCACTCCAACGAATGAACCTCTAGTCACAATTCGCATCAAAGCGAAGTTCTTCAACATATCGCTGATTTGCGCCCACGCTTCGATGGAAGAGAAGGAACACACCTATGAAAGCTGACCCCGCCCCGATGTCAAAATCGTGTTTGCCGACTTTTACGCCAAGGTGGGCAAAGAAGGTATGTTTGGTATGAAAGTCGGTGAATTCAGCTTCCACGACGAAACATCCCCAAACAGATCGAGGCTGATTGACTTCTCCAGGCCCGAAATATGGCTATCTGTAGTGTTAGATTCCAGCTCAGCCTCGAAATCGAACGCAGAATAACTCTTGCCAACAGGTGCTACTTCCGATGGCTCTCTCGACGAGCCAAGCTCAACAAGTCACTGATCATCCCCGTCTTTCTATATGGTGCAGAGGCACGGACGATGACAACATTTGAAGAATCGGCGCTGCGAGTTTTCGAGAGTAAGGTTCTACGGAAGATTTATGGTCCTTTGCCCACTGGCAATGGCGAATACTCCAGCTCTGAGAGTATTTGACGCTGTACCCGCGGGGTAGCAGAGGAAGAGGAAGATCTCCAATTGGCGCCAAATAGCGAAAAGGAAGAATGACTGGCGCGCTATTGTAAACTCAGCTTTAACCGTGTAAGCGGTGTCGATGGCAATAAGGAAGAAGAAGAAAGAACTCTGGGCTCTTTATATGTGGGTAAACACATTTTCCAAAAGGCATAGATGATAAGGGATAGGGTTTTTAAGTGTGTTTGCAGTTAAGTTTAAGTTGATAATGTTTATAGATTAGTACTCATATTTGCAATATTTAGACTAACTGGCAGATCACGAAAGATTTCAGTTTTAATGAACACATCTCCGAAACCACAACGTAGATTTAACCAAATTGGATCATAATGGACTACAACCATGTTTTTTCCATGTAACACTATTTTAAATTCCATCTCATTATTTCAGTTTTCATTATACATCTCCAAGCACAAAAAATATATCGAGATAAAACTGTGCACAATTAGTGCCTTTAAGGAATGTCACTTCAAGAATAAAAATTGAAAGAATAGGAAAGCAATTTTCCAAGCCACTAGATTCCGAATATGTGCACTGCAGTGCCTATGGCTAACTTTTTACCGAAAATGTCGGTCAATCTGTGAGATATATTACTGAAATTCAAATAGAATGTTTTTAAAATAACAGTGTGCTTTTGTATAAATCAGGGCAAATTTTGGTCAATACCAAAAAATTTTATGCCGAATATTTCGTTCTGTATGTAAGTAATCTTGCTTGGAAACATATTCTTGCGTGTATTTGAGGAGTGGCGAAAATTCGTGGAATCAGTTTAGATCTTCTTCTATTAAAAAAAAAATCTAAAAAAGTTTATGGTGATCAGTGCCTATCCCGTAGTAATGTGCATGAGTGGTTTAAGCGATTCCAAGAAGGTCGTGAGGGCCTCTGTGACGATCAGAAGTCGGTCGTCTTCAGAAGTCAAAAATAAAGACAATGCTGATTTGTGTTTACGATTCCGAGGGTATTGTATACCGAGAGTTCGTCCCACCTGGCCAAACGATGCTGTGTTTTACCTTGGTGTTATGAAGCGTCTTTTGTCACGCATTTGTCGTGCTCGACCACAATACCGTGAGACAGGGTCCTAGTGCCTGTTGCACGATAATGTGCCGTGTCATCGGTCGACGCTTGTCACTGATTTTTTGACAAAAAACTTTAATAACTTTTAATCACTCACCCTACTCACCTGATCTGGCACCCTGTGATTTTTACCTATTTGGAAAACTTCATTTGCCCATGAAAGGACACTGGTTTCAGGACATTTCAGCTATTCAAAAAGCGACGACCGATATTCTCAAGAGTATTCCGAAAAATGACCTTAAACACTCATTTGAAATGCTAATTGACCGGGCTAAACGCTGTATCGAACCACAAGGAAACTACTTTGAATAAAAAAATATAACTTTTGAAAAATATTAATTTTTTGTTGTTTTTTTTTAACAGTTCTGTTTCTTTTGCGACAGACCTTGTAGCTACATAGCTGTCATATAAACTGGAATTAAGTGTTTGTATGGAAAATCTTTCCATTTGACTAGATATTTTCAAGAAATTCGACATGGATAACTAATTTAGGAAACGGTGCAACTTCCGAAGAAGTTGTTCAAATCGAATTCGTACAACATATAGCTGCCCTACCAAGTGAGTGATCAAAATCAAGTTCTTGTAGAGAATCTTTTGTATGTGAAGGGTATTATAGCTTCTTCGCAACTTTTTTTAAATTAATGTTTTATACCTCAAAGACATTATTTAAACAAAGTTTTGGAAAAACGTAGTTAGGGTTGTAATCAGATTTCAAACATTTGCACAACGTAAGGTAATAATATGAAAATGTTTATTGAAATTGGTTGAGTATTTCATTTTCACGTAATATGAGAGGTGAGAAGAGAACTTATATTGTGTTTTACTCCAATATATTTTAAATTTACTTATTCGGGGGTGGCACGCCCACTTTTAAAAAACCACAAATCTCATCCAGACTTTTATGGGCTGTACTAAATTACATTTTACTTGTAGAAGTTAGCTTGTGGCTTAGTTATAGTACTTTATTCTTATAAATCTTAACGAAATTCCGTGGTCGTGGCAATTGCCCGATTACATCCACCTGTAATAACCACTTCCTTATAGTACCTAGGAATACATAAGTGTACTAAGTTTCTTTACACTTTTCTTTAGGTAACTTTGATGATATATCAGTAGCAGAATGGTTCTTATTTCCTTTCTTCAAAAATTACCAATTCTTTGCATAGCCTCCCAATACAACAAGTCGAATATTATTTAGGCCATCCTTCTGCTTTCAAAAAGATGAATTATGGAAGGTCCTTGGAATAGCTACAACATAGACTGACTTAAATTGGATGATGATGCTACAAACAACATGAAAGTTTCGTTGGCGTGCAAAAAAATACTTCTTCGGAAATGTCTCTAAGTTAAAGTCTAATCGATACGATTCTGGTGATGATTTACCCTGAGGTAAATGCAAATACTTTTGTATTTGGATGGTTTTATACTCTCGGAACCAGTTGCTATAGATTATTATAGTTTTGTTCAGCTAACGGGTTTCCGTATCACCTAAAACTAAGCGAGATAGATATATGGTTATGTAAATGATCAAGATGACGAGAATAGTTCAAATCGAGGTGACTCTCTGTCTGTCCGAAATTCCATTTGATTCTTTCACTTTCCGGTACACAAATCAGGAGCAATTGATAAAACGGGATAAAACATTGCACTAATAATTTCTTAATTTCTTTAAAGTATGCCACCTTATGACTAAAAATTGTCCAAATTCAACCAAAAATGTTCAAGCCCCTAGGTACTGAATATGTGGACCCCAGTATCTCTATATAGTTGACTTTTGACCGAAAATATCGCTCAAAGTATGGGATATACAATTGAAATTCAGAAAGAATCCTTTGCTAGCAATGGTAACTTTGTGTATCAAAAATAACTTGAATCGGGTCAATATTGCCCTGAGCCCACATATACCTAATATAAAGATTTTCGAACTTCCACATGACTTTACGCTGAATATATTGGCTAATGTTTGAGTTATCTCAATGACAATTACACAACGTGTTTACTCATAACAGCATATCTTTGTGTCTAAAATAAATAAGTAAAATTTCGAAAATCGGGCTCCATATGATTGGTGATTGTATGCTAGGTACATTAATGAAAGTCATTATGAATATGGATATGTAGGTCAGTGCGTTAATTAGTATATGGTTGACATTTTACATCTTAAGGTGTTTCAAAGACTTTGATTCCTGCAAGTTGCAAGAGTATCAGGTGTTCGATTGCACTGGAACTTAGCCCATCCTTACTTATTACTGATTACGTTTATGTTATCTATATAACATCAAAATTTGGAATTGACACACATATTTATTTCACTCGAACTGCATCTCAGCTGTCGAAATTTGAGAACCTCCTGGCGCCCCCATCATACAATTTTAATAATACTACGCATCCTTATATGCAACCATCACGCATGCGTTTATGTGTGTATATGTGTGGCTAGTGCTCCCAAATTGTAGAGCTCGGTTTGTTAAAAAGCTCCTTGACAGCGGCTGCCAAGTTAATATCAATCATAATAAGCGGAACAATTATCCTATGCTCTTGTAATGCGACATGTATGAATACACACACATATGCAATTGAATGCTGAGCTTTGAGTATTTAGTATTACGACGCATTAGGACATATCGGAAAAATACGAAAATTTTATTTCATTTTTTATTTTGTGATATACATATGTGAGATATAGACATAGATTTGGAGCTAGATTATCTGTAACGTTCGGGATCACCGAAACTTTGAAGAAAAAACTAATTTATTTCAGAAGAGTTAATATAGAGTTAATATAGAGTTAATATAGAAAAAATAAATCTAACTTATAATTCGTCTATAGAACCTAACATTCTCTACAAGTCGGCTATAGCTATTATTCAAAGACTAATATAAAAAGTATTTTTTTTACTAGTTACATTCATATTTATAGTAATGAATTAATCCTAAATCTTCTAAGCCAAACTGCGAGGCATCGGAGGCGTCGGCGATCCTTTGAAATATACATACTACATATAAATGATCAGCATGACGAGCTGAGTCGATTTTGCCATGTCTGTCTGCTTGTCCGTCCGTTCGTCTGTCTGAAAGTAGCAAAACTGTCCATAAACACGCCCACCTCGCTTAAGTACAAGAGAGTTTTAGTACCTTCCTTAAACTCGCAGTAAAAGTGGACTAATATCTGTTGTACTCCAGTAAAATTGGTATAGAACTCACATGACAAATCTTATTAAGCACCCTAATGTATGCCCACATGAGCATACTCGTAGACGTACATAAGAGTATTCATTGTGTAGATTTGCAGTTACTCTCGCCCATTTCTGCTCATAAATTATGGAATTCAAATACTACACATATACGCATTATTCATGTTGACGAAGACAGATACATTCTGTTGCGTATAGTCACACAAATCATAAATCTACATACATATATACATATATATGAGTTTGTGTGTGGGCACGAGGAATCAGTTGAATTATGCGTTGCACTCGGCGCGCGTTCCGATTGTAGTTGGTAAATAATTGAAATTCGATTTTAGTTCGAACGAAAGTGTGACGCAACAATAGGCACACGCACATACATATACATATGTATGTATTTAAAAATATTCGTGTCGATTTACCCATGTATGCGCGTGTATACAAGTCATATGCAGTTATGTCAATTATATACACTGACACTCACTGATTTCACTGAATTGGGTAATATCCGCGCGCGGGTGTTTACTATTTATCGAACAGCAGAAAATTACAGTTATGTCAAGGGCTTATAATTTAATTCGTTTGGCGGATGAGTTGCACGCCTTAATAAACAGTAATTTTTGCACAGACAACTGTTAAAGCGGCGTAAAAAATATCGACTCAAAGGGTTTATATGACTACGCACACATAAGTAAGTTATATATAAAAGATTCTCGAATGACTTACATACATATGTATGAAAATACTATATAAAAACTAGTAAAGCTGCTTGAAGAATAGAGGCAGCATGTGCAAAGTGTAATTAATTAATCATTTCATGTAATAAGCTGTCAATTGTACTTTATTTTGGAGTAAAAGCTTCACTAAGTGCCGACCAGAGTCGTATTTAAGTAATCGCAACAGGCAGGACTGTCAACCCGACAGTAATTTGGAAATTTATACAACAGCATATATTGAAGAATATCAAATTTTTCACTGACGCATTTCTTCAAGTCGAAATGTAAGAAGAAGCTGTACCAAAAACGGCATGTCAGTAAAACATAATGTAAATGGAAACTATTGAAATGATAGTTCAATTACAACGCAGAAAATGCGCTCAGAAGAACCGGATTATGGGACTGTAGAGCACACCCTTGCACAGCTTGGTCTTGGATACTGGCATATTAAATAAATGTCCAGCATGCAACGAACCCCCGTATGACCCTATCGACCTCTTTGCACGCCCAGCTAACAGAACACGTCTGACACTCCTCTTCCTATAGCCGGCCCCGTCGAAACAGCGCGTTTGTTGGGTCTATCATGACAGCTTATCTGAACTTTACCACCCTAACGGGGACTAGCTAATCGTTACAACAATTATCGCCAACAATAACTGTAGACCACGTAAAAGTTTTTATACTCTTGCAACCAGTTGCTACAGGGTATTATAGTTTTGTTCACCTAACGGTTGTACGTAAAACTTGAGGGCAAAAATTTTATAAAAATTGGGCGTGGCACCACTCTTTAAAAAGTTTAATGCTAATATCTCTTAAACCACATGAGTTACAACAACCAAATTTGTTGAATACAAATCCTATGAGAACGTCTACCGACAGTGTGAAAATCAGAAGATAACCCCGCAGAAACATTAAAATTTACCACCGAGATGGTATGAGAGACCTTTATGGTAACCGGTGTGAAATTTGGACGATGGGCGTGACAACCCTCGGAGGATATCGGACCACAATCACATCTACTTCGGTTGTTTCCAGTACAAAAATCAAGAAGCAATTAATATGACCAGATACTTTGCACCAATAATGTCTTTAGCCCTACCAAATATTTAGATCCCGGTACCCATAGTTGACTTTTGATCGAAAATTTCGGTCAATGTGCGATATATATAACTGAAATTAAGGGATAATCTTTCTCTTATACGGGTATGTCTTTATGTTAAACATGGGTTGAGTCGGACTAAATCTTCCCTTAGCCCAAATATTTAATATGTATAAAGATTTTCGAAATTTCGGGTTACTTTGTGCCGCATATATCAGCCAATAAGTGAGTTATCCCAATGAAAACAAGAGAGCGTGTCTAAAATAGATAAATTTGAGCGAAAGCTTGAGAGCTAGCCTCTATATATCGTATAAGTAGTATCAGGATTTTAGACCTTCCGGGTGACTTTCCTCATTATAATTGGTTTTACACCTTAAAATATTTCCCTGGCTTTGATTCTTGCAAGTTGCAAGAGTATAAAATGTTCGGTTGCAAAGTTCCTTCCTTACTTGTTTAATTATATTGATATACATGCCCCTGAAGTACGATAAAATTTTCAGTTGTATTCGTTGACTACTTTGCTTGTAACAGTCGCTAACGTTAGACGTATATGAGCTTGGCGAACTTCCGTTTATTAAAACCTCATACTTCGTTGCTTGTTCGTGAATTCTTATCCAAAAACAATAATGTAATACTGTCCTAGCCTCCAAATCTTTTTTCCTATTTCCATCACTGAAAGAGCTTAAGGCTACCCCAAAAATCGAGTTTGTCAATTGTTTAGACGATATGCAAAAAACTATAAAGCCTTATAATCTTAACTTCCGGCACCGCTAGTATTCACTCGAAGCTTCTTTATGAGCAACAATGCCAAAGAATCTTATTAAACCGTAATTATATGAGCATCAAAAAGATTCTTACAGTGTTCGAACGCTTTCTGAATTTTCTTTTCGATTAAAGATAAGATATAAATAAGTTAATAGCAATCATTGTATTTTTCTGTGATTTTCAAAAGATTCAAAAATTCTTGAATATTACACGCCCGACTTCATTGCGAAATTAGGGCGTTTGGTTCAAAAACGACACGATCACACTTTTGCTTTTCAGTGAATTAATCAGCTATATTTGATTACGCGTTCTAGCTTTTAGATTTCAAAATAAAAATATAACTCATCAATATGTCAGTTTATGCACTCACCTAAGGTTTTCGATACGCGGTCGGCGGCCTTGCCCCCGATTCCTTCGATGGCTGTGATCCTTTTTACACCTGCAATCACAATGCATAACGCAGAGCGCGATTGCCGAGATCACTGTTATCACAAATGGCACCGTAAAGAAGTGTATGATCGTCGCTACCTGATTGTCGTGATTGTACGACGTCAGCACGACCGTTTTATTTTTACGCGAATAATAGCAGGGGAATATCGCACCTTCGACACCATAGTAGGCATTGAACGTTTTACATGTAACCGTCGGCGGATAGCCACACCCCTTTATATTCACTAGCAGTGTGGCCTCCTCCGACTGTTCCCACTCCGCGGTGAAGTTAGTGTAATCGGTCATGTTCTCGGGTATCGTAATATTTTGTTCGATAAACGTCACATAAATATGTACACAACGATATAGATCAGAAGTGCAACCCTCGCGACACGAACTCCACGAACAATTAAATATACCGATTAGGTCTTCGCGACGTGTGGTTGTGCATAGTGTCGGACTATCGATGAAATCGTGACTTAGTGTCGATATCGCCGGATCGACATAGAGCGGCACCAGGAATAGGAGCGAGGCGCCGGCCGTCACCGAGAAGAAGGCAAGCGTAGACGTGCCATAGAAGCGTGCACGTTCGCGCCACGAACGAAAACGCCGGTTGCCATTTTTCTTTTTTGGAGCCAGATCTCGTTTTTTACGTAACCGTAACTCTTGTTGTTGCTGCTCGAGTAATAATTCTGAACTGCCACTCCTCATATTATTGTCCGTGCACACAGGGCGACGATTACTGCCGTAACCGTAACCAACCGCTGCCGCTGTCGCTGTCGCAGTCGACCGCCCTCTCGCCTCGGCGACCGTATCCGCTTCCGCGATGTATATTGTGTTCGCGTGCGCGCTGTGGCTCACCTCGTTGCACGAGCAACGAGTGGCAATGAGCGAACTTACGACTTCTGCGTCGTCCGTGTCGTCGATGTCGGTAATATATTTGATGTCGGCGTCGCTCGTAGCTTTGGCTTTAGCGTTTGTGTGGGTGGCGCGGCTGGCGTAGCTGGCGCGGGCGGAACGGGAGGTGGTCGCAGTAGCTGAGACGGCAGTAGTGGTGGCTGTGACAGTGACGGTGTTGACGCCACCAACAGCAGCAGGAACTGATGCAGCAATATTAGAAGCAGTAGCAGTTGCAGTTGCACTTGCACTAACAGTCGTTGTTGCACTTGCGAATGTAGTTGCAGTCGTTGTGGCGGCAGCAGCAGCAGCAGCGGCCGCAGCTGTGACAGCTGGGGCAGCGGCTGCGCTGGTCGGTTCGCAATCGTTACTTTCGTTGAGATATATGTTGCCAGTGTTCTTGCTGATTGCTGTCGATGTGGATGGAAACGAAATCGCGGCAGAATTTGTTGCTTCCACTGTTGCTTTGGCTGCGAGCGTCGTCTTATAACTGTTGTATTGTTCCACAGTTGGTGCTATTGTTGTTTATGTCGTTCGATAATATAAATTTGCTGCCGAGCAACTTATTGTTGTATCCTGCTCTTTTTCTGTTGCTGCAAATCAATTGTTAGAGTTGTTATTTTGACGGCGTCGCTGATGGTTTTGTTGATATTGTTGCTGCTGTTTGTACATGCGCGATAGTTGGAAAACCGAGAGTGTAAATGAGAGCGATGAGCGCGGATAGTATGTGTAGAATAAATCAGCTGCCGCCAACAACAACAAGTCAGCGTACGAGTTCAGCTTTTGTTGCTGTTTTGATAACGGCACTATTAAGGTCCATTATAATTGCAGTAGACGTAGTTTTTGTTGAGGAAATAGTTACACTAGCACGTAGTTTTACTCACTATCACCATTTTCATTTGTGGCATTGCAAGGAAAGTACGGGAAATCGCAAAATGGCTCACAAGCGTGCAATATTCCACACGCTCAGTCACTCAAACGCGCTATGTCGCCTGTTGGTATTTAAGTGACCTAGTGACCAATGCCACCCGCATCGAGTGCTACTGCTTCCCGAGTTGCTTCTCTACCGACGAACTCGAGACATTAGCTTGAACTCTCGCAGTAAATGGCGACCGCTCAACAGCTAAGCGCGCTCTCACACTCGCACTCTTCGCGAAAGTTTCAGAGACGGAGACAAATTAGTTAAGGCGATTTGATAAAAACACAGTGTTTTCGCAACAAACAACAAACACAACAGCGTGAGAGCACTAACGTTGCATACGGTTAAGGATAGGAGAGTTGGTAAACGGTGAGCGGAGCGTCTTATGCAGTTTGGGTGGTCTGAGAGTGTTGCGACTCTGCAGCGCGTTGTGTCGTCGCTTATGGCGATTGTGGCTGCTATCAGCTGTTCGTCTACGAGTAGTTGGCGTAGCTCATTGACAATGACAATGAAAGGCGACGACAACAGCGACGTCCACGACCACGAAGACAATGAAAACACAGACACTAGCAATGGATGTGGCGATGGTGATGGCGATGGCGCTGTGAACGACGCTGCACAGATGACGAGGAAAATGGGGGGATTGTGGCAGACACGACTGGCAGCTGACACCGAAGACACTTTATTTTTTGGTGCAAAGGTGTTGTTTTTCACCGTTGATAGAAACATTTAAAGCTCACGTCGTTTCGACCGTGTTAATGGAAATGATTCAAGAAATTATGTGTGTAGGAAACTGCACTTTTCAGATAACACAATTGCTTATCACTTTCTTCACAAAATGATGAGTAAAAATTACACTTTTCTCTACTCTTGCACTCTTTTATGCGTGAAGGATCGACGTGTTGCAGCAGTGTGAGACAAAAGTTTCGTTGTTTTGTTAGTTTCGTGGACTTTTATTAGAAAGATTAGTTTGAAGAGTAGAAAATAATTTTGTAAACTTTCATTTCATTTTCACATTCGTGTTTTAATTCTCATTTATTTTACATGTTGACTGGTTGTTGCTGACATCACACCACTGTAAATTTCTTCAAACATTTAAATTATATTCATTTCAAATTTGAAAATATTAACACACTGATTTACATCTTTTTCGCTACCAATTTCGAATATAAATCATCAAAAATCACTATTCATCCATTATTTGTTTAGTTGTTGTGTGCCACAAGCAAAACAATATTTGTCGTATAACGATATTTTTTTTTTCTTAAATTACGCAGATATTTCGTATTTTGAAAACCTCATCACGACGCACCGGTAACACTCCTCTCCTCTTATCTGTCAATCAAACTTTAAGTCTTCTTCCACGACACCGAAACTGCTTTCGTAAGACAGAGGAAAATATGTTCCTCGTAAAATCGACTTTTGACTATAAATTCGTGATCTTTACTCAATTTTAGTGTGGTAATGTCGGAGAACATTAAACCATCCAAATTAAAGGGTTGAAAATAATGTACATTTTTAAAACACCTAAATTGGAATTTTATGTGCGTTCTTTAGATTCTTTAACATGACCGGGTTTGATGAAAACCTTTGAGATTGCTTCAAGAAACATAATTCATATTTTTCTTTATAAGCAAATGAGGAAAACAGACCACTCTTGACACAGTCTGTTTGGGTTCATATTCGTTTCACCGAAAGGTGGTGCCATAGTCGATATAGTTCTACAAGCCATTATACCAATGGACATATCTCAATGCCTGACATCCTATTTTCCCCTGCATTCATTTGTATGCATGTTTCATGATACGACTTTCCATTCAGTCATGAAAAATGTCAACTTTCCTTCTAATTTTTACACCCTGAACAGGGTAGATTAAGATTGCCATGATGTTTGTAAGATTCAAAAGGGACTGTCGAAGCTCCTATGAAGTAATTATAAATGATCAACGTGACGAGTTGAGTCTATTTGACCATTTTCGTCTGTCTGTCAGATTGTCTGTATATTTTATACATATCTTTTTCTTCTCAAGGGCTACCCATTTATTGGCACTTTCGATATAGGAACCACTACAGCATAGCTATCAGGCAAATTGAAGGATCGGAGTGTTTTTTTTTTTTTGAGACTTTTTAATTTGACGACATATCTTCAAGATAATTGCCATGAACTATTTCCTACACCAATGTTGCAATCTCTGAAGAAATTGATCAGATCGAACGATCGGAATCAAGTTCTATGTGAAGTGTATTAATAGAGTATGTAGTCGACTCCTGTGAACCGAAAAATATGACAAAAAAACTAGACCTTACTTTAAAGAGAAACTAAATTTTTGGAAACAAGGAATTTCTACATAAAATAAATTTAAATATGTCTTATTTTGTAGAAATTATATAAGCATAAGATGGCATTCAATTTGACTGGTGTGAAAGTAGGAGAGCCAGCTTGATATGATTAAGAAGATAATGCCTGAATACTAAAAGGATGTATTTGCACAAAAAAAAAATAAATAAATAAAATAATAATATAAGTTATTCGATAAAAGCGTTAACAAATAAAATTGCTTTCAACTAATCTCTGGCCGCAACTGGCGTCTCCTGTAATTATAGCAAACAGTTATGGCAACCGAGGACCCACAAGCCCAACTCTGTGTCGTCGCCACCCCACTGGTCGCACACTAGCATTGATGTAGGTTAGTTTACATTGTAGAAATGGGAGCGGAATTGGGAGTGTCAAACGAAAATGTGTCACACATACAATCGCATTACAGATTTTTTCATTCGAAACCTAATTTCGAAAAATTCCCACTCACGCTCTGCCACAGGCGATTGAGAGCACACAGAGTGCGCTGTGAATTTGATGACTTTGTGTTTCTTTCTCCTTTTTCCGTTTCGAATGCTCGTGTGTTTAGGAATGTTGGTGAGTGTGCAATTCCATTGATGATGACCCAAGTGTGGGTGGGCACATTTCATGTCATATGTTCGAATAGCGTTATATTCCCCAGTGTAAACGCCAGCGTGTGAGTGGTTTTTGTTTTCTACTTTTATTTATTGCTTTATGTATTCAAGAATTTGCAAAGTTACTTAAGAAACATGCGATATGGATTTCCAGAAATCTAAATTTCCCAACTTTCCCTTTTTAACTATTTAATTACAATTTAATTTTTAACTGCCGTTAATTGCGTTTAGACTCCTGGAGACTTGTTGTGGTTGAGTCGCTGAATGTTTTATAGTGTTTGCTTTGTTGTTGTCTCTCTTGTTCGTTGTTTTTTCTGTTTTTTGTTGCGTGCAGACTCAGTGGTGTCATCGTCTGATTGCCTCGCCACGCGTTTGTATGTATCGCTTGTACTTTTTCTTGGCCCTAAATACGCTATTTTGTGCATATGGCATTTTTTGCTGCTGTTGTTGTCTTATTGTTTTTGCTAAATGTTTGTATACATTTTCGCTATTCATTCTGGGGGTATACTGACAAATGACAGGAGGACGTTAGCCAGCGAACTGCCCTGCCTGAATGTACGTACGTATGTGTAGACGCATGAATGGGTGTGTGTTTGTGCGAAAACGGGCTTGTGTGAGTAAGCGCTGAGTGTAGTGGATTTTTCTTTTAATTTTGAAATAATTTTTCATTTATGACCGTTACTTTGTAGTTTTATGTTTTTTTATTTTTTTGTTTTTTGTTTTTTTATGGTGCATAATGGTGTGCATTTGTTGTTGCTTTTGATTCGCTTGCTGGCGTTATTGTCGGCTGGTCTTTGTTTTCCCATTCACACCATGGCGGTGACTTTGGTATTGCGTGACTTTCGCCACTCAGCGTTGGTCATTTCGCCGTTCGAGACATATGGGCAACGTGTCGACATGGTGTGGGTGTTGCATGTGCTACAGTTCACAGTTGCCACACTAAACATTATAATTTCGAGTATAATTACTTTCTGTTTTCCGTTGGCTGCTATTATTTACCCACCTACAAGTACGAATTCAAACAAAACGTACATAAAAGCATGAGACAGCACGAGGTCACGTATCCCAGCGGCAACACCCGGTCCGCGCTGCGTATGAGTAATATTACCAAATTAGCTAAATGCCAAGCCATTCACTTGCTCAAGCATATTAGGGACGAAATATTTTGGAATACTTTTGGACTTTTCAACGTTGAAAACTTAAATATGCTACGAACCAACACTGCGTATGAGTAACCGATTTTCAAGTTCGTCAATTTGCACGCACAAAACTCGCACATTGCATACATTTTTTGCTTAGCATTTGATTCAACAGTTTCGCAGATACGCTGGCCTTGCTTTCGGCATTACTCGCTTTTTAATAGTTATGTGCATAACTTTGGCAATAAATGTTTCGCTGCAGCATGTCTGTATGTGTTGGCCTCAACTGCAGCAATTGTGCTCGAAGGAGCTTTTCTTAAAGCGAGAAAGCATTTTTGGTGTGGTGCGGTTTTAAGGCACAACAACAGCCAGCCTTCGCGCGAGAAGACCTTGCCCCCACTGTAAATACACACCGACCAGCCATGTGGTGGTGGTGTGAGTGTGGTGTGCCAAGTGTGGGTGTGTGCGCGTATTATATTATGTACACCGAGCACACAAACAACAAACCAGCAGCGAGCTAGAAACGGATCTTAAGCAGTCAACACTACGCTTTTATCTGAGGCTTGCGGCCACATGAGGACGCCACCCACAATGAAATATGCAGACACGAAACGTAAGGCGCACTACAAGTACTAGCGGCAGCGTGGCTGCGTGCGGTGGCGGTGGGTGGGGGTGTTTGCGAATAAAATGCGCGAAAGGAAAACGAAAGAAACGCAAATGACAGATAAGCGGCTGAGGTGCAAAGGGCGCGTGTCTTTGGGGTTTCAGCGTAGAAACTTGGTGCAGCGCCGTGAGTTAAACACAGCTTTATGCACATTATATATGTACGCACACTTTCCCTGCTTTTATTCCTTGCTTTAAGAAATACATATTTCTATTCTAATTTACGGAAATTTCTACAACGCATTCGAATATAAATTTTCATTAATTTTCATAAAAAATACTATTTTTCACACGCGTCTGCAAATTGTAATTTAAAGCTACAACAAATACATGGCCATTCATTCAGCAAATAGTTCGTCTTTATTATCTGCTCGCTAATCCGTTATTTTTTCTACTTCTACTGCTCCTCATTCCATTTCGCTGGAATTGCGCTGACTGCGCGCCAGTGTGTGCGTGCAAGCACATTTACACTAAAATCGAATGTCACGCCGCCCTGTGCTCCGCGCCTCGCTCGCTTTGAGGGCGCAGCTCGCGACACCCACTATTCGGAATTGTGATTTGCACGCGCACACACGCACACAGACACGCGCATCACACACACTCACGCACACTCGTCAATGGCATAACGTAAGCGCACCAAGCGATTTCTGTTAGTCAAAGGCGAATTGAAATTAACGCGGTTTCTAGCGTACAAGCCCCGATCAAATGAAGTTGGAATAATGTGGAAACAACACTTAGAACATTAATTTTCTTTACTTGCGACACTGCGAGCGCATATATGTCTTTTGGCGTTTACATTATAAACTTTATTTACTTTCGCTTTAATTTTCTGCAGACTTGCTTTTTCATTGCTCAATTTGTCTGCTGTGAATACGGAAATACGAATCACGCGCGTTAGCCTTCGTGCCGCACAAACGTTCGCCCAAAACTGAAAGTCTCAGCGCCATCGAATCTTCGAAAGGACTCCGTCGCAGCGCGTTGCGATGAGCGCAAATTAACTAACTCAATCGCTTTCCTTTTGCGAGTGCTGCAATGTCAAGTGGCGAGCGCGTAGCGCAATTTCGCGAAGTTGCTCTCGGCACGCGCGTGAACTTCCTTGCTCGTTTGACTCGTACGTGGCTAAGATTTCCATGTACAACTCTCATGCGCTCCCTTTAGCTATAATTACGCGAATGCTCTGCCATAAATTTCACTTCGCGTGAATTTTGACTTTCTGTTCGTGCTTGGTGCCTCGACTAGGCCAAGGCGTGCAAGTAGCAAGCTGTAAGCAGAGCCGCTCCCAAGTTTGCGCGATTTTATGATAAATGCTTAGTTGTCCTTTGCTGTTATTGTTGCACGTGTGCCGTGCACACAAAATAAAATACGAGCGCTCACGAGCGTATCGAGTTTCAGTTGAAAAATTGTGTTATTTTGTTTTTTTTGCTGGAAAATGTGAAGGTTACTGACATTTCTACGAATATGCTTTCTGAGCAGTGGAGGGTTTGTTACACCTACGCTTTACTTTTCCTGAAAAGGTAAGCGTAATGAAGATTGCGGTGCTTTTTTGAGTCGTGTTATTTTTTTTAAAAGGTCTTAGCTTTTTCCAAAGTATTATACTTCTATTAAATTCAGAACAAACCAGTTAAATATGTTAAAATGGAAAGCTCCCAGCTTTCGCAGACGCTTTAACTTTGGCAGAAACACCTTGGTATACGCTCCGGAGGGATCATATATTGGACCACTATAGCATACAGCTCCAAAAGCTCCATTGTTCTTACGATTGCCACACATACTGAACGAGCAAAGGCAAGATAAAGATCTTTGTATTTATTTTTAAACTAAAAAATGCATCTCTAAAGGATATTATCTTCGGTGTAGTCGAAGTTAACGTTTTGGTTTTTTATATTTATTGTTATATTTATTTGTTGACAGTTTTGTAACAATTCTCTCTTCGAATTTATCGAAAACTTAGCGTTATCCACAATGTTTACAGAAAATGTATTGCCTCGTTTTTTCGATTGATGGTGACTTTATATCAAATATATCAAGAGAACCTAATCCTGGAACTATATGAAATTCAGACTAATGTACTGATATTAACAATTCTCTCCTTAAAATATTTACATAGAAAGTTAATGCAATAAGCTGGTCGACATGACGACATGACCTAGCCAGCGTAGCCGCTGCCTCTTAGTTCGTTGTCACTCAATGTCGTTGTACATCTCATACAGCGCATCGTTCCATCCAATGCGATATTCGCCGTAGCCGATGTGCAAAGGACCATAAATCTTCCGCAGAAAGCAGAACTAAGAGTGAGATCGTCGGCGTACGCCAGCAGCAGTACAATGTTATAGCAGATTGCACTTTCTCTATTCAGCTTGAATTATTTTATCCAGGTGTAGATTGAAAAAGTCGTACGATAGGGGTCGCCTATCGCTCGGAGAGGTCCAATCCATAGTTTGGCGGGGATACCAAATTCAGACGTAGCGACATAAACAGCTCCTTTTCTTGCTGTCATAAGCAGATTTAAAATCGACGAAGACTTGGCAATTGTTTATTTTCCAGGCCTAAAGCCACACTGATAAGGTCCAATCACTTTGTTTACGGAGGGCTTTAATCTGTCACAAAGTACGCTCGATATAACTTTATATGCGATGTAGAGGAAGCTTATCCCACGGTATTTGGCGCAGATTCTGGGGTCCCCCTTTTTGTAGATTGGGCAAAGCACACTTTAATTGCAAACGTCGGGCATGCTCTCGCCCGACCATATTCCAGAAAGAAGCTGATGCATACTCCTTATCGGTTGGTCACCGCCGTATATGAATACTTCGGCCGGCAATCCCCGCCGCTTTGTAGTTCTTCAGACGAGTAATTTCTATTCGAACTTCTTCATGGTGGAGCAGTGGAACGTCTGCTCCATCGTTATCGGTTGGGAAATCGGGTTCACAATCTCCTGGTGTTATGCTTTCACTGTCATTCAGCCATTCCATAATTTCAATATGCTCCGGGCATCAGTCACTAGGTTACCTCTGAGGGTTCTACAAGAGTATGCTCTGGTCTTAAAACCCTCTGTTAGTCGCCGCATCTTCTCGTAGAAATTTCGAGCACATTTCGGTCTCTCTCGTTTTTTGTCTGCAAATGCGTTTCGCTTCCCTTTTCATCTCTCGGCATCTATCCCATCTCACAGGTGTTGTGGTCGATTGTAATGTTGGAAGGTAGGCAGTATGTTTTGTCTCCACTGCGACACGACACTCCTCGTCGTACCAGCTGTTCGTTTTTATTTTCGAAAACCAGTTGTTTCGTGTGTAGCTGTACGTAAGGAGCTTGAAATGCCGCCTCGCAGTTCCCTTATAACAAGTTGCTGATGAGTGCTCTCAGAGTACAAAAGAGCAAGTCGGGTAGAAAATCGGTCGGTTTTTTGCTGGATAGAAGAGGGTGCGTATCTTGCAACAAGATTGTGGTCCGAGTCAATGTGAGACGTGTCCTCTGTCTATCACAACATGATCGATCTGGTTGGAGGCTTTTCGATCCGGAAACAACCAGATAGCTTAAGGAATTTTTCTATGCCGGAATCTTATACTACACATAACCATATTTTCGGCTCCTGCGATGTCGATCAGCCTCAACCCTTTTGGGATGTTTCACCGTGGAGGCTGAATTTACCGACAATTGTGCCAAAGATACTTTCTTTGCCAACCAAAACGATTTTGACATCGTGGCGGGAGCAGCTCTCATAGGTGTGCTCCAAGCGCTCATAGAAGACATCTTTGGTCACATCGTCCTTCTCTTCCGTCGGCGTGTGGACGCAAATCAGCGATATGTTAAAGAACCTCGCTTTGATGCGGATTGTGACTTCATCCACCGGGGGAATGCCAGTACTCGGCGACGGGGTCCCTCTCCCATCATGAATCCCACATCAAATTTACGCTTCTTTATATGGCCACTGTAGTAAATGCCACAAGGACCATCGCGTCTCAGTCCCTGTCCCGTCCACCGTACTCTTGATGATGTCAGCTTTTGATATTACGAGGACATCAACCAGTTAGGCAGCAGCTCCTTCCAAATTAAGGGACCGGACATTCCAGGTGCATGCCCTCAAATTGTAATTCTTAACACGTTTACAATGGTTACCATCGAAAGGGGATTTATAACAACCACAGACATGTAGCAGGGTTGCTCCGGGTTTTAGCTAATGAGCGCGACATCTTACGCCATGCCAATCGCTGTAATTCCCGAATAAGGGATCTCAAATTAGGTAGACAAAGCCAAACGATGTTATTATTCGAGGGCTGCACAAAAATGCCAAAACACCTCGCACCACTTACTTTCACCGATGAGGAAGTTCAGAGTGTCATCAACAAGGAAAAATCGTCCGAATCGATTGGCCCTGATGGAATAACCTACCTCACTAAAGTCTTCAACCTGACACTGACCACTCTTCAAATTTCCGATCTGTGAAAATCGGAAGAGTGGCTTTACTACTGAATCCTGTGAAACTCGCCAGCAAAGGGGAGTCCTATCGTCCGTAAAAACTCCAGACTGAGAATAATTAAGCAAGGGGTTCCGCAGGGTCATGCCCTCTCTTTGTTACTGTTTAACTTATACATACATCTCAAAACTCTCGCAACCACCAGGGGGAATTTCTATCACCTCGTACGATGATGATTGCACGATAATGACGTCGGGTAATGGAATCGATGGCATGTGGTCATACGTAAATGGCTATCTCTCCGACCTTTCTCGGTTACTCCCTAGACGGAACTTACCATCTCCCACACTAAAACCACAGCGACCATATTCACAAACTGGACGAAGGAGTACAGACTTGACCTTAATATTGTAGTCGATGGCGATAGTATTCCGACACTCAATAACCCTAAGAATTTAGGTGTGACTTTCGACTAGGGTTTTCATTTACTACTCTGTAGCAGCAAAAATTCTAGAATTATTGCTCTGACTTTGAAGGGAGCCGCTCTGCTCTGAGTTTTGTTAGATAAAAAACTATAGCTGTAGCGATAGCAAAAAATGAAGTGCTGTGCTCTGCGATCGGTGGGGAGATAGCTTAGAAGCAGGATAAGGAAATAGGATACTTTTTATCTCTTTATGTTAAGATTCAATACAACTCATGAATACAAGAATAATATTTCACATCATAAGCATTTGTTCAAAAATCATGCAGAAAGGAATGAAATGCTAAAATACTGTGGAGGAAATCCCGGTGAAGCATTATTTTACAAATTTAAGTATAAGACAAATTAATGCTTTATATTTCTTAACGATTTCAATATACCATCTAATATGTGTGCTGGGAAGCATAACGGTACTTTTCATATGTTTACCCATATTTAAAAATTTGGCGTTATGCAAAATACGTTTTCCGTGTTATTCGGCGTTATTAAAAATAAAAATACTATAAAACAATGTGCGAAATTGCAAATGGTGAGTAATAATAATAAGTAATAAGATATTCTAATATTGGAATATAAAGGGTGATTTTTTAAGAGCTTGATAACTTTTTTTTAAAAAAAAACGCATAAAATCTCGCAAAAATCTCATCGGTTCTTTATTTGAAACGTTAGATTGGTTCATGACATTTACTGTTTTGAAGATAATTTCATTTAAATGTTGACCGCGGCTGCGTCTTAGGTGGTCCATTCGGAAAGTCCAATTTTGGGCAACTTTTTCGAGCATTTCGGCCGGAATAGCCCGAATTTCTTCGGAAATGTTGTCTTCCAAAGCTGGAATAGTTGCTGGCTTATTTCTGTAGACTTTAGACTTGACGTAGCCCCACAAAAAATAGTCTAAAGGCGTTAAATCGCATGATCTTGGTGGCCAACTTACGGGTCCATTTCTTGAGATGAATTGTTGTCCGAAGTTTTCCCTCAAAATGGCCATAGAATCGCGAGCTGTGTGGCATGTAGCGCCATCTTGTTGAAACCACATGTCAACCAAGTTCAGTTCTTCCATTTTTGGCAACAAAAAGTTTGTTAGCATCGAACGATAGCGATCGCCATTCACCGTAACGTTGCGTCCAACAGCATCTTTGAAAAAATACGGTCCAATGATTCCACCAGCGTACAAACCACACCAAACAGTGCATTTTTCGGGATGCATGGGCAGTTCTTGAACGGCTTCTGGTTGCTCTTCACCCCAAATGCGGCAATTTTGCTTATTTACGTAGCCATTCAACCAGAAATGAGCCTCATCGCTGAACAAAATTTGTCGATAAAAAATTTTCGAGCCGAACACTGATTTTGGTAATAAAATTCAATGATTTGCAAGCGTTGCTCGTTAGTAAGTCTATTCATGATGAAATGTCAAAGCATACTGAGCATCTTTCTCTTTGACACCATGTCTGAAATCCCACGTGATCTGTCAAATACTAATGCATGAAAATCCTAACCTCAAAAAAATCACCCGTTATTATTTTTTTTTTAGGAACGCGGTCCACACGGGTTAAGTGGAGCCTTATGCGTGTTGGCACCGAGCTGCGCACGCATGAGCAAGGAGTCCGTTTTGCGGAGGAAAACGGTTTAATACCGAGGGAGCAATTGTGCCCTGTACACAAGGTTCCAAAGACCATTCGGAAAGGGGACAAATTTGGGTATTTTGTGTGCTACAGGGGCTCGTGCACAAAAAAGCCACGTGTTTCAATAACCATCGGGACATGGTTTGAAAATGTTTGCATCAGTGTCCATCGAGTATACTTTTTGATGTACTGCTTTGCGTGTCGTATGTCCCGCGAAGAAATATTGCGCGAGGACTATACAAATGAGGGAAAAACGTTGTCATCTGCAACAATATCAGACTGGTATAGTTATTGCCGAAAGGCCGTGGTAATATACCAGTTGGACCACCAATATGAACAAGGAAAAATTGGGGATCCGGGAAAAACTGTTCAGATCGACGAAAGTAAATTTGGGCGGCGGAAGTACAACAAAGGTAATACTATTTCCTTATACAATGAATTTAACTCTAATTAGTTTTTTTTTTACATTTTAGGCAGGCGCGTAGAGGGACACTGGGTCCTTGGGATGATTGAAAATGGTAGCTTTGATCCAGAAGCACGTGGCTGAAGGAAGTATAATTCGGACGGACTGCTGGCGGGCATATGACGCACTCCAAATTTTGGGTACGTCCACCAAAAAGTGAACCATAGTGACGACACCAACCCTTTCGTTTCCGAAGACGGGGTTCATACGCAGCGGATTAAGTCGCAATGGCGCTTTGTGAAACGTTTTTTCTACAAAGACAATTATAATCACACCGCCAACTTCGCCGACATCATCGTCGAATATATGTGGCGGCGATCTATTCAAAAACAAGGAAAAGATCCCTTTGAATCATTAATAGATGCAATTAAATATGTATATACAATAACATTTTGGTTTTCTTTATTTTGATTTCTTGTCCAAACAAAAATGTTGGCTGGATTGCATTGCTTTCAGTTTGTATGAAAAAATGAGCAAAAACACTGATGTTTGGTCATTTTCAAAGGGCTTCCTACAGGTCTATAGGGGCTCTAGGGGGTCGAGGGGGGGTTTATTAATAAGTTTGATACTTCCTCTTTTCCAATAAGGGGGCGTGAGGGGGTAGCCCTGTTTTTGTCCATAAACGATACTAAACATTTCCCTTTAAACGGGAAAGTTGAAGTAGATGCGTACAATTTCAAACTAATTCTTCCTAAAAAATATTAAAATTGCTAAATATTTGGAAGAGTAGATATGCTTTTAGAAACGTTAATTAATCCTCGTCTACAAATAAAAGACTTGATTCGTAGCAGGTTAAACTCCCACTAATCCAGAATAGTCCTTGGCTTATCAAACATATGTCCAACGTGCAATGAGTCTCCACCTGACACTGGCCACCTCCTTGCATTCCCCGCCAACCCCACTCCTCTAACACTCTTTTCCCTTTGGTCCGACCCCGTTGAAACAGCACGTTTCCTTGGCCTCCCGTTAGATGACGCCAACCTAGATAACCTTTTATCATCCTTACAGGGATTAGATATCCGCACAACATCAAGAATTATCTAAGTGATCAACAGTCATTAGTTAAGTTCGAGGCTGATCACTGTCACATAATTGCGACATGACATGTCTTCGCAAGTGAATTACTACCTCTCCATCTTCTCTTTGCCTTCTACTTGTAGTAGATCCTAGGATCCTAGCAAGAGTGCGGCTTATACCATGTTCAGACCGTCACTTAATCTCACGATTTCGGCTGTTGAATGGATTATCCCACTAATTTTATAAATTTATCAAGAAATCGCCATACAAAAATGACAGTTCAAAATCACTTTATCAGAATGATTTGAACCTGATCCACGCTATATCTCTTTGTGCGACTCTGATTTTGCGCCATCTGTTGGTCAAATTTGTTTAATTTCAGCTGATTTTGACACTATAAACTGTGATAATTTAAAACTAACAGACAAAGAAGACAAAAAAATAAAACAAAATTTTCGTTGATTACAAATCACAGTACAAAGTAAAAAAAATATGGAAAAAACTATAAAATAGAAACGAGTTATGTGGAGTGAGGCTGCCGAGGCCTACTTAATAGAGGTATAGCAACAAAAAATGCCAGAGCTGCGGTCAACGCGAAAAAATAACTACATATACGAGGAAATGTTTTGTAGGATGCTTTTGGCTGGACACGAATATACGTCCACTGAGATTAAATGAAGTTGCACAATTTTACCAACAAATACAGGTAAGTAATAAATTATGGGGTAAACATAGAAATTAAATATTTTTTTATTTTTAGACAAGAAAAGCAGAAAATTTGCACATCAGGTGGCTCCCCTAGTCGGTGGAAATATTATGAGGCGGTCAACCAAGCACTAGGCGGATTTAAAAGTTTTTCTTCCGCCGAACTTGTGGAGGATAGCATTGTGGGTAAGTTTTAAGCGCATTGGAATAGATTCCAATATTCATAATAAAATAAAAAAACGTTCATGGAATGTTTCTTTACACTTTTATTTGTTTCTTCTATTTTCAGTTGACATGGAACCAATTTACATTGAGGCCGATACAGAAGGAGAGTCGCCGCTCCCAAGCCCAGGCGATGGACCTTCAACGTCGCGTGGTTGCGCTCGGCCATCGTCAAGCGATGCTGTTAAAAAGAAAAAACCAGGGTTAACAATAATGGAGGAAATTAAGGATGACTTATTAAAGGCGACTGAGGCGATGAAGGAAGCCGATGAAAAGCGTCTTTCTCCTACAAGAATACATAAGCGATTCAAAAGAAGTGAAGGACGCTTTCATCGACTTCCTTCGTCGCCAAAAATAGATTTAAAAATTTTTTTTAGGTTTTAGTTTAAGATATAAGATAAATGAAAAATTAATTTAAATATGCGAATGAATTGAAAATATATATGTATGATACATACTTAAAATATATAAATATCTGTTTTTTTGTACTGGAATTGAATTATGAGATATGTAAGTATGGATCGATTAAGATTTAAGTTGAATGTAATAACTCACCGAAATACGAAACGAACGCTTGTGTTATTTCCTCTGCTCTTGGGTTGAAATTTCCACAAATGTTATAGACGTCTTCTGGCAACTGCCGAGATTCGTTTTCGATTTGTTTTGCTGCAATCCACTTTTCATTAATTTCATCATTTTCCTCATTTAAAAAGTTGTGCAAAACGCAGCACGCTCTATGACAATTTTCGTGTTGGTGGTTATCCAAGCCTTTTCCAACCCGTCTAAACCTTCCCTTTAAATGACCGAAAGCATTCTCTACCACTCTTCGACATTTCGAGAGTACATAGTTGAATTTTTTTTTATCCAAAGGTTGGTTTACACAAAACGGGTACGGTTTCATCAAATGTTCATCAAATTTGAACGCAGAGTCGCCCAACAAAATGACTGGAACATTAACTGACGATATTTGTCTACTCATGTCTTTAAATATAATACATTGTGCCAACTCGCTTTTTAAAGATGAACCTTCAAATATTCAAGAGTCATTACAACGGTCTGGACTACCAACGTTGATGTATATAAAGCGACATCTATAACATTAAAGAAACACATTAGGTGTTTAAAAGAGCTTCATGAAAAAACTTACCTTGCATCTACTAAAGCGAAAAGAGCTGTGGAATACCAGCCTTTGTAATTGTAATAGTTAAGTTCGAGGCAGATTACTGTCACATAATTGCGACATGACATGTCTTCGCAAGTGAATTACTATCTCTCCATCTTCTCTCTACCTTCTATTTGCAGTGGATCCTAGGATCCTAACAAGAGTGCAGCTTAACCACATTGCTGTAAACCGATACAACGAGCGATATTTTAAGTATTGAAAAAAGCCTGAAACAGTCGGTCATATTTTCTGGTTGCGTTGATTATTCCACTTATTCAGTATTTTTCTGGCGGCATGAAGATGCTTTTGTTTAATCGATTAGTTGCATAACTTGATTTATTTTATTAAATTTTTCAATTTATTTGACTTTTCTAATTTTATATTTGACATCCAGATGTCGCACCGCGTCATTCCAGCACAGTTTCATACCCTCATATCCGACATAACGGTTGGTTGTCGTAGTAGCTAAATCCCATTTTTACTCCCACAGCGTTGCTTAACTGCTACGACGGATGGCGCTGTAAGAGAAACAAAAAGCATAATAGGTTAATGTTAAGTAGAGGAAGCACACATGTTAGCTGTTCTAAAATGTTAATTATTATGAAGGAGCATCGAAAAAGCGAAAGGTCGAAAATAAAATTACACCAGGCCATGAAGCAACATTCACCACCCTTTGTTTCGCTTTTACTTTTAAATTTGGCGAAGGAAATAAGCAAGTTTTCTGGTGCCCAATCAGTGAATAAATGAGTTTTTTATTTCAAATACATAATTCGTTTTTTTTTTATAAAATACAAAGAAAAAAAGAAATTGAGTGCAAATCATCATAGACACTTTATCAAATATTTCTAAATTTTAAAATTTTTAATTTAGTATTCTCCTTAGATTTCGATGAACCTTCCATCAGTCAACAAATGTTCTCACTGTGGGGGAACTTAAGAAAATGTGGAATATTACAAAAGTTGTGAAAACATTTAACACAAGGAAAAAGTGCATATCTTTTTCGGAAGAAGTGTTCTTAATATTGAGCTGAAAATTGTGCCATACGCATAAAACGCCAATGGTCCCAACTTTAGCGGGGAATAATGCGGTGGATTCTTTTGAATACCACGAAAGTAAATGCCGTTCGCTGGCAACGGTTTCAAGGCCAAATGGCACTTGGTTTGGAGATGCCAAAATACCATTGCTACAGATGTTCGCCTATGCTTCACACTGGTGCCTAAGTGAAGAGAGGAAAAACAGTTTTATCGCCATTTTGTCCACGGCTACTAAATGGGATTGGTACAGCTGTTGCCGGGAAGCCGTTGTTTTATACCAAATAGACCAGCAGAAAACTGTCGAGAAAATTGGCGGTTTCGGAAAAATTGTCCAAATTGAAGAGAGTAAATTTGGAAAAACAAAATATATTAAAGATAATATTACTTATATATATGTAGTTACATATGTATGTATATAAAACTTTACGTACTCATTATTTTTTTCATACAATATTTCAGACAGGAGAGTCGAAGGTCACTGGGTATGGTAGAGGATTTAAGACTGAAAGTGTATCCCAAAAATGTGAGATCTGCAGAGGTGCTCATACTCATAAAAAAGAAACACGTGGCGGAAGTATCGATTGTATGTACCGACTTTTGGATGGCATATATGTATGTAATTGCTTATCCGATCATTGGTATTAAGCACCGAAGGGTAAAACATAGCGATCCCGTGGCTGGATCTATTAGTATATACATATGTATATGCAAATTAATAATTTGTTTTGGGTTTCGTGGGCAACTGCCCGTGAGCAACCCCCGTGGGCAACTCCTGTGGGCAACTGCTTCGTTTTCTTTATTACTCTGTCTTAAATACAATATTTTGCTTAAGCCTAGATACAAATATTAATCTTACATTCTAGGAAGTATACCTACAATCCACTTGAGATAGGACATATGTTACAAGTGGAAAGATTCATCTTACAATCTATGAATTACTTATATTTTGGGACCACCTAAGGCGGACAGTATTAGCAAAGTACATATAATGTTTAGATACGGACCATATGGGTCGTAAGTGTCATGTTACATATTTATGACAGATAAAGAATATGTTCATGTAATATAAACTGGTGGTATTAACTCCTCCACCTCTAAATTGAAGCGTCCCGATTTAAACAGGAATAGTGCTTGATCCTTTCCATCATTTGATCTATAGGTTGGGCTTGATCTTGCATTAGAAATAGAAATAGAATAAAATTTGAGGTTCTGCACCGCGACCTAGGGTCTATTGTGCCCTCCCCTATATCACATGACCTCCCAGAACCCCAGCAGCCTGAACAGCTCCAGTAGTTTGCCGGGCGCCAGTGAGGTGATGTGATCCCTGGTGATATATACGGAATCCAGGGCCTTGAGCCTTTTTCCACAGATTGCTGTGCAATCCAGGATTAGGTGTGTTGGTGTTTCCAGCTCCAAGTCGCAGAACCGGCAGGTAGCACAAGAGACTATGCCCATGTTGGACAGGTGCTTCCTGAGCTTACAGTGCCTTGTGTAGACTGCGACGAGGAGACGGAATTCCTCACGGGGGAGGTTCATTAATTCTTTGAACCTGGAGAGGTTATATTCTCCTAGAAGCAGCTTGGCGTGATGCATACTTGCTGCCTGCCGCCAGTACCGCTCCCTCTCCTCTCTCATTGCATTAGAATTTGTTCAATGTTAATTTTAACCTATGTGCCTTTATTATTTTTGTATTTTCAGATTATTGGTATTACTATAAGGCTGACAATAGTTATCAGATTGTAATTTATCATTTTACTTTTTTTTTTTTGCTTCATATCTGAGTTCTGTTATTTCCTGAATATTTTTAATGTTTTGAAAATGTATTTCCTCCATACTTAAATTCTTTGTGATTGTAATATCAACAATCTTAACTGGATTTGGTAATAATTTCATTGTGAGAGGCTTACGATGTCTACAGACTAAGTTATCAATTTGAACATTATAGTTTTCAAATCATATTAAATACCGTTAAGTTGTTAGAATTACAGTTGTGACAAATGGTTTTATTTTTTGCATTGACTACGTAAATATGGTTTGTATCCATTTCTATTACTTTTGATTGGTTATTGTACTTATAGTTACAATTCATCTTAATTTGACTCCTAAATTAATATTCGATGCATTCGTCTTTGTATTATTCTAATTCTTTTTTAATGGAAGTCTTTTTATATGTGACATCATTTATTTTATTATTGCCTGAATACATCTCAGAAATTTTTTTCTTTTATAATATTGAAGTTATTTATTTTTAAGTTTATTAATTTTTAAAATAAATTTAAGGAGGTACTAACCTCCTTTTTTTGAGTATAATATTTATTTTATTGCCGATATTATCTTCGACTGGCGTGTTAGGATTTTCTTGTCCCAAGTAATATAAATTTTGTATTTTAATATTTTTATATGTATACATATTTATATTTATTCTATATTTTTTCCATTATTTTTTGTTTTATTTTGCCGGTATGAACTTCGGCTGGCGTTTTAGGACCTTTTTGTCCCAAAAAAAATTTATTTTTATTTTTTTTTTAATAAAATATTGCCGGTAAAATCTTCGGCAGGCGTTTCAGGAGTCTCTGCTCCCAAAGAATTACATTTTTCTTTCCTTTAACTTTATTTTTCGGTTTTTTTTTTTACATATATATTTGTGAGTTTCATGAAACAGGATATACATATAGTAATACTCACAAAAATATAGTTAAATTTCTTTTTTATAAATCTATTCTAATAACTTCCTATTAAAAATATTTAAATGTTGTTGCCTGTCTGTATTTAAATATTTGTTTTGATCTTTTCTGGGAAAAGATACTCTTTTATTCTGGAGGGTCTGGAGTTCAGAATCGCAGAACTGAGTTTATATTATAAACCGAGGGGTCCCCCTTGCTGTAGTGAATCGCGGTTTTAAAAATATTTTATTATTTGGCTGGTCGAGCCTTCATTTAAAATTTTTAATATTTAATTTGATATAATTTGTATATATTTGATATACAATTTTTTAATTTTTATTTTTAAACACAGACAGTTGTGAGTGTCATGATTATTATTTTTATAATACTCACAGTAAACATTTTGTACTTAACGCAATTAATTAATATAAGAGCTACTTACAACTATTTTGTTGTTGTTGAATTTGATGCTGCTGTTGAATATGTTGTTGTTGTTGTTGTTAATGAGGTTGCTGCCTTTAAAATTTGTTACTGCTATTTCTGTTGCTGCTTTATTTGATGCTGTATTCTTTTTGAGTAGAATTTTGGCGGTTGGTTGTGCGACGGTCGTTGTTGGCGGCCATGTGCGATGTTTAGATGAAATAAGATGTTTTTAGCGAAATTTCTGATTTACAAAAATTTTTTGAATCTTTTGTTTTTATGAGGGGGTTTCAAGGTTTTTTATGTGGATGTCTTATGGATCCACACACTTTCTTTTATTTCTTTGAAGTTTTCACAAATGTTCCCTTTCAGTTTTTTTTTTCAATTCAAATTTTGGAATCACTTTATATTTGCTATTGTAGTTTTTTATTTAATTTTTTTTTTTTTAATGTTGTAACGCGTACGTTTGTTTGCTGTTCGCCCGTAATACGTGGCGCGTTCGATTGGCAGTTGGCACAAACACACACTCGAAATTGTTTCAGTATTTTTCTAAGTGGCGCTGAGACTTTTTTTGCTTATGTGTCTCTTTTTGGCGTTTTTCAGATTTTTTTTTTGTTTTTACTTTTCTCCTCAATTGAGGATACCTACTTGTTTTTCAAACGGTAACACGGGGATTTTTTGTCCCCTTAAATGGTTACCGCCGAATGTTATTGTTACATTTTGGTCCAACCGGAGTTTTACGCAACTCCTGGCAGGATCGCCAATTAATAATTTGTTTTGGGTTTCGTGGGCAACCACGGGTAACTGCCTCGTTTTCTTTATTACTCTGTCTTAAATACAATATTTTGCTTAAGGCTAGATACAAATATTAATCTTACATTCTAGGAAGTATACCTACAATCCACTTGAGATAGGACATATGTTACAAGTGGAAAGATTCATCTTACAATCTATGAATTACTTATATTTTGGGACCACCTAAGGCGGACAGTATTAGCAAAGTACATATAATGTTTAAATACGGACCATATGGGTCGTAAGTGTCATGTTACATATTTATGACAGATAAAGAATATGTTCATGTAATATGAACTGGTGGTATTAACTTGCATATATATTCGTGATCTAGAGAACGTCCTCTTTCTACTGATACCAACTTTAACCCCGAAATCGAGGGATGCTATTCTAAAATTTAACCAAAGAAATAAAAGGGATTGAAGCACATTTATATAATGAAGGAATAAAGAAAAATAAATTTTAAAGTTTACAAAATTAAAAAAGGAATATGCATATATGTATGTACATATATAATATTATTTTTGAATGGATTTGGACCTAGGGAAAATATTTGATGTTAAGTTGCAATAAATAAACACCACAGACAATATACATATGTATTGTTCCACCTACCAATTTTTAGTTGTTTCACTTGGTTAATTTGTATGTAAATATTCTAGAAAATTACTGGGTAAATCCATTTCTGGAATTTAGAGGTCTTCATGAAAGATACCTCAGTAAAATTGATTTTTGTGCAAACATTGTTATTGATGGTACAGTTATTTCTAATTCCGCTATTATTGTTTTGACTATGCACGCTTTCACGCTTTGACTTTGTGATGCTTTTCCATGTACATTTGTACATATTTATTTCTTATCTGCTTTCAATCTGTAGTACCGTTAGGATTTCAAAGTAAACAAAGTCACGCAGTTAATATAATGTAAAGTTGATATTTGTCCAAAATTCATCATTTAGGGTTTGAGTGTGACACGCTTGAGATCTCTCCGCAAGAATTGAATTAGTTAATAACAATTTTATTTTCTAATTCAATTAAATTTATTTGGTTGCAGTTTGCTGGCAATGATGAAGTCAAAATTCGAAAAAAAAACAAAATACGCAAATGAGACGTGCCATTTCACCCAGAGTCCATATTGCTGTGACCCTGCGATATACAATATAACAATTGGGGACTCATTTCAGTCATTAGATTTCTTAACCCGCATATCTCGAAAAACAATTGAATGCTATAATAGGCGCTCTTCAGAAAGAGTGCCTAAATGTAATGTTATAAAGTTAATTTCAGTATACGTACATACATACATACGTATATTATAATAAATATTCTTCTTCTGCAGGCATCAATGACAGAGATTGAGCCATCATTTCTACACAGAAACTATTTTCTAAAACTCGAAGAGACCTATAGCTAAAACAAGAAAATTAACATCTCATAAAAATTCGGTTTCGTATTTATTTTTCTTCAGACTTCAAGCTATTAAAATTGTAAACTTACAACTAACATAAATATGTATGTGCATAGTTCAAAAGAAAAAAACTTAAAAATTCATAAATATTATAACAAAAACAAAATACACATATGTATGTACATATCACAAAATTAATATTGGTAAAATTATTTTTTTTGATATTTAATTATACTTTCTAAATATTCCTTAAACTATCGCGTTGAAATATCTGCAACAAAACATACAATGTTAATTATTTCTGATTGATAATTAAGGGAATACCACTTACCGTACATTATTATTGTATATTCGCTTATCCATCGCCAATTGCAGTATATCACTTTGAGAATTGTTAACTCTGATAGATGATATACAATATAACCCTCCGTGTGACCATACTATGTATCTCGGACATCACCACCGTCGCTTCTATTAATGGTAATTGCTCCAGCTGCATAGCAATTGCTCTGGATAATGAGGAAAATACCGTTTCATTCTCGTTTTTGGTAAGAGAAGAGAGTTTAGCATCTATGGCTTCTGTAAATATAGTTTCACTATTCGATACTCGCTTATTTCGTCTCAAAATTTTCATTGAATAAACTCTCCTTAGATTAATTAGGTACTTCTGCGTGTATTTTTTTTAAATATATGTACGTATATGAAAACAATTTTTAAATATTTGAAAATACTTTACTCACATTACTTGTTGTAGTCCTCAGGATTATAATAGGGTCGAGAAACGACATTTCCTTGTAGTAATATAAATGTGGTTCATATACCACGTCAGCCGACATCCTAGACTTTCTGCACCCGTTCACCTTCTTCTTTTCTAGCACAAATGCCGTCCGTAGATTTTTAATTTTTTTTTTTTAAATCTGCGATATCTTTCGTAGAGGATGGAGTCATGTGTAGAAGTTCACGCAAGTGAGGAAAGTTCTCTGATCGCCATTCACTTGGGAGTGGCCAGAAACGATTCTTTTACATATGACTCAAGCAGCTCACGACTTCCGGTCTTTGACCAAGTATCCTCTGGGTAGCCTAAGAACATCCATTTGAAGGCGAGCTAAAGTGAGAAGGCGAAACATCCCCTGAATAGGGTTGTGCGCTGGGTTTGGGACCCGCCACGTAAAAAACACCCCAATGAAAAGAAAAAAACAGCCTCGGACGAGAGACCCCCCTTTTGATGACGATCATGGCAAACGAACTAAGGACTATGATTTGAGGTCATGCACCTAGAATGTCCGGTCCTTTAATTGGGAAGGTGCCGCTGCCCAGCTGGTTGATGTCCTCGTGAAAATAAAGGCTGACAACACCGCCGTCCAAGAAATGCGATGGACGGGACAAGGACAGAGACGAGTAGGTCCTTGTGACATTTACTACAGTGGCCATATAAAGGAGCGCAAGTTTGGTGTTGGATTCGTGGTGGGAGAGAGACTCCGTCGCCGAGTACTATCATTCACTCCAGAGAATGAACGTCTAGCCACAATCCGCATCAAAGCGAGGTTTTTCAACATATCGCTGATTTGCGCCCACGCCCCGACGGAAGAGAAGGACGATGTGACCAAAGATGCCTTTTATGAGTGCTTGGAGCGCACTTATGAGAGATGCCCCCGCCACGATTTCAAAATCGCGCTTGACGACTTCAACGCCAGGGTGGGCAACGAAGGTATCTTTGGCACTGCGGTCGGTAAATTCAGCCTCCACGAGGAAACATCCCCAAATGGGTTGGGGCTGATCGACTTCGCCGGGGCCCGAAATATGGTTATCTGTAGTACTAGATTCCAGCATAAGAAGATACATCAAGCTACCTGGCTGTCTCCGGATCGAAAACCTACCAACCAGATCGATCATGTTGTGATAGACGGAAGACACGTCTCCAGTATTTTAGATGTGCGTGCGCTCCGAGGTCCTAACATCGACTCGGACCACAATATTGTTGCAGCCAAAATTCGCACCCGCCTCTGTGCAGCAAAAAACGCGCGCCACCAAACACAAGGAAGGTTCGACGTCGAGAAGCTACAATCACAACATACAGCCGAACGATTTTCTACTCGGCTTGCACTCCTGCTCTCTGAGAGCACTCGTCAACAACTCAGTATAAGGGAACTGTGGAACGGCATTTCAAACTCCTTACGTACAGCTGCAACCGAAACCATTGGTTTTCGGAAAGTGCAAAAGAACAGCTGGTACGACGAGGAGTGCCGTGTCCCAGCGAAGAGAAAACAGGCTGCCTACCTCGCAACGTTACGATCGACCACAACACGTATGGGATAGATACCGAGAGTTGAGAGGGCTTACAGAAGGTTTCAAGACCGGAGCATTATCTTGTTGAACCCCCGAAGGTGATCTAGTCACCGATGCCCAGAGCATACTTTGATTATGGAGGGAACACTTCTCCAGCCTGTTGAATGGCAGTGAACGCACAACGCCGGGAGAAGGCTAACCCGATTTCCCAATCGATGACGATGGAGCAGACGTTTCATTACCGGACCATGAAGAAGTTCGAATAGCAATTGCCCGCCTGAAGAACAACAAAGCGGCAGGGACCGACGGATTGCCGGCCGAGCTATTCAAACACGGCGGCGAAGAACTGATAAGGAGCATGCATCAGCTTCTTTGTAAAATATGGTCGGACGAAAGTATGCCCAATGATTGGAATTTAAGTGTGCTATGTCCCTTCCATAAAAAAGAGACCCCACAATCTGCGCCAACTACCATGGGATTAGCCTCCTCAACATCGCATATAAGGTTCTGTCGAGCGTATTGTGTGAAAGATTAAAGCCCACCGTCAATAAACTGATTGGACCTTATCAGTGTGGCTTTAGACCTGGTAAATCAACAACCGACCAGATATTCACCATGCGCCAAATCTTGGAAAAGACCCGTGAAAAGAGAATCGACACACACCACCTCTTCGTCGATTTCAAAGCTGGTTTCGACAGCACGAAAAGAAGTTGCTTTTATGTCGCGATGTCTGAATTTGGTGTCCCCGCAAAACTAATACGGCTGTGTAAGCTCACGTTAAGCAATACCAAAAGCTTCGTCAGAATCGGGAAGGACCTCTCCGAGCCGTTCGATACCAAACGAGATTTCAGACAAGGCGATTCCCTATCGTTCGACTTTTTCAACCTCCTTCTGTAGAAAATAGTTCGAGCTGCAGAACTAAATAGAGAAAGTACCATCTTCTATTCGCCGTTAGTTCGGCTTTCTCCATCCGGGCCAAGGAAGCAAAACAAATGGGTCTGGCAGTGAACGAGGGCAAGACGAAATATCTCCTGTCATCAAACAAACAGTCGTCGCACTCGCGACTTGGCTCTCACGTCACTGTTGACAGTCATCAGTTTGAAGTTGTAGATAATTTCGTCTATTTAGGAACCAGTGTTAATACCACCAACAATGTCAGCCTAGAAATCCAACGCAGGATAACTCTTGCCAACAGGTGCTACTACAGACTAAGTAGGCAATTGAGAAGCAAAGTTCTCTCTCGACAAACAAAAACCAAACTCTATAAGTCGCTCATAATTCCCGTTCTGCTGTATGGTGCAGAGGCTTGGACGATGTCAACAACGGATGAGTCGACGTTGCGAGTTTTCGAGAGAAAAGTTCTGCTAAAGATTTATGGTCCTTTGGGCGTTGGCCATGGCCGCCGGGGAAGCAGAGGAAGAGGAAGACCTCCACTCCGTTGGAAGGACCTGGCTTCGCTTGGAATATCCAATTGGCGCCAGGTAGCGAAAAGAAGAAACGACTGGCGCGCGGTTGTTAACTCGGCTATAATCGCGTAAGCGGTGTCTACGCCAATTATGAAGAAGAAGAATGGATATAAAGATTGGATGCATATAAGTAACTTATTGATAGAGCATGAGAACAGTTTACAGCACAGGCAATTTATGATGAATTATGTTGCAAGAATGAAAACTACTGGACGAATTGGACGAATTGATACTGAGTTGCTGTCCCAATATAATACAGAAATTAACTAGTGGAAGTGCTAGGAGGATTGTTGCAGTATTGAAATTTTTGGCTTCAAGAGGTCTTGCTTTTCGTGGCGATAATGAGACATTAGGATCGCAAAATAATGGGAATTATTTGGGATGCTTAGAACTGATTAGTGAATTGGATGCTTTTCATGTTGATCACATACAAAACTACGGAAATCGTGGAAAAGGAAGTACATAATATTTATCGGCAAGATTTGTAATGAATTTATTAATTTAATGGGACAGCAAGTTTTGAAAACCATTGTCAAAGAACTTAAATCAGCAAAGTACTATTCTATTAGCATAGATTCTACGCCAGAACTGTCCCATGTTGACCAACTAACTTTCATAGTTAGATACGTAAAAGACGGACAGCCTATTGAGAGATTTTTGCAATTTTTGCCTATGGATAAACATAATGTGCAATATATAGCAGATACCATTTTAAACGTTTTTGAAAGCCTTGATATTCCTATAAAAGGTTGTCGGGGGCAGAGCTTTGACAATGCATCAATGCATCTGGAAAGTACTCTGGTGTTCAGTCAAGAATAAAAGAAATTTGCGAGTTTGCGATTTACGTTCCATGTGCGGCACATTCGCTAAATTTAGTGGGTGTTCACGCTGTTGAGTATGTGACTGAAGCGGTATCATTCTTTCAGTTTGTACAAAAATTGTTCAATTTTTTCTCGGCTTCGACAAAACGATGAAAAATTTTGACAGAGCATTTAGGAGCAAATGGAGTCATAAAGTCTCTAGATGGTCTGCACGTGCCAATGCTATTAATGCTTTGTAAAATGGTTATTTAAATATTTCTGAAGCATTGTCTTCAATCGCAAGTGACACCAATCAACCAGGAGACACTAGAAAGGTAGCCCAAAGCCTAGAAAAAATGAAAAAATTTGAGACTGCTCTTCTAACGGAAATATGGAATGATCTTTTGGGAATTATGAATAAAACAAGTCTAAGTTTACAGAATAGCACCCTGACAATAGACGTTGTAACGAAACTTTACGAATCTCTGATCAGTTATTTTGATCAGTACGAAACGGCTGCTAAAGAAAAAAATCCATTATCTGACTACAAAGATACATTTGAAAGAAAAAAAATTCGCAGCACAAGCATCACTTTTTTGAAGGATCATCAGAGACTGCACAGTTGAGAGGCAAGGATAAGTTTCGTGTAGATACTTTCATTCCCATGATTGGCACATTAAATACACATTTAAAAAAACGTTCGGCAGCATACCAAGAAATTTATAGTCGATTTAGTTTTCTTTGTCAGTTAACAACAATTGAATCTGGCGAGTTGATCAAAAAATGCAAAGAATTTTATCATAAAGACATTAATGCAGATGAGCTCAAAACAGAATGTTTTCATTTAAGCCAATATTTAAAAAACACAGCAAAGCAATCAGCGGATTTAAATATCTCAAACTTACATAACCTAATAAAATCAGATAAATTGGAAGAAACTTTTCCAATCGTAGAAATTGCTTTTAGAATATTCCTTTTTATAATGGTTACCAATTGTAGTGGAGAACCGTCATTTTTGCAGCTTAAGAGAATAAAAAATAAATTGCGAAAAACAATGTTGCAAGAACGACTGAGTAGTGTGGCAATTATGTGCATAGAAAGTGATATCCTTCAAAAAATTGACTTTAAAGATATAATAGAAGATTTTGCTCAACAGAAATCCCGAAAGAAATCGTTATCTTAATAGCGTAATCACACACACACTCACATACACCCACACGCATCATCATTAATGACATTTATATCATACTATATTTGATTACCTTTATTAAATGTAAAAAAAATAGTATAAGCCGTTTTTTTACTTTCAAAAAGGGCCCCAAATTCTTGTGTGCCCAAAGGCAGCAGGTTGGTTTAAGACGGCCCTGTTCATCGGTTACTTGGTTATATGAAAACAAGCAATAATTATAATTTAATTTTTCAATAATATGTCAAAACACCCCACCTCTTGGTCGAATTTCAAGCTGCTTTTGACAGCACGAAAAGAAGTTGCCTTTATGCCGCGATGTCTGAATTTGGTATCTCCGCAAAACTAATACGGCTGTGTAAACTGACGTTAAGCAATACCAAAAGCTCCGTGAGTGATCAGAACTGCTTCTGTTTTCTCCCCCGCTAGCTGAAGTTTAATAGCTTTATCTGCTATTCTGGTTAGTTTTTTGATTGCGTCGACAGTTGAGCGCTTTCTGCGGAAACCGTATTGGTTGCTTCTTCAACGTCTTTTAGGTGTGTTTCAAGGCGTTCACAAATCAGTTGTTCCAAAATTTTTCAAATAGTATCTATAATTCATAATGGTCGATACGCACTGGGATATCCAACTGTTTTGTTTGGCCTCTGTAACAAGACCAGAAACTATTGTTTCCAAATTTTAGGGAAAATACCATCGGCTAAGCACTTTGTATATAATTTTGCAAAACATTTGGGTTCTGCTTTAGCGCAATCTTCATGGCACGTTTTGGGATGCCATATAGTCCCGATCCCTTAGTATTTCCGAAATATGCATTAGCACTTATGACCACCATATCGCAATTCCCACGACAGCCGATCTAACCCTGCAACACTCAACGGTGACGTCGCCCTACAACAGCACAGTGTGACAACTGCCCCTGCGGGTGACACCCGTGACAAACTCGTATACTTCAGATCAACTTCAACGAACTCCAGCAGCAGCTTTATCCCGTCTGGAAGAATGGCGGAACTTCGGCCAAATTTCCCAGCCGAAGTAGCCGTTTGAGCTAATGAGTGCGTTACCTTACGCCATGCCGAGCCCGGGGATCCCCGAATAAGGGATCTCAATTTGGAGATTGGACGATTGGTAAACCAGCCTAAGCGGACGAAATGGATAGAGCAACTGAAGTCCTGCAACCTCTTCACCAGTGTGTGTAAGCTTTGGTTTACTATCAAGGCTTTGTCTAACCTAAAGAGACATGATGACCGAATTGAAGTTCAATGCAATAGTCATGCCTCTTCGAGCCTGAAGAAGTGCGCGAGCTATTTTAGCCGGCAATTCACACTGCACTCTTCGGTAGACAAAACCAAACGATGTGTTACCCGACGGCTGCGCAAAATGCCAAAAGACTGCGCGTCACTTACTTTCACCGATGAGGAGGTTCAGAATGTTATCAACAAAGCGAAATCATCCGAATCCATTGGCCCTGATGGAATCAACATGCTTATGCTAAAGCACCTAGGCTCGACGAAAATAAGCTACCCAACGAAGGTCCTCAACCTGTCGCTGACCACTCTTCAAATACCCGATGTGTGGAAAGTCGGAAGAGTTGTCCCACTACTGAAAACTGGGAAACCCGCCAGCAAAGGAGAGTCCTATCGTTCGATAACTCTCCTCTCCCCAGTAGTAAAGACACTTGAGGCTTTGCTACTCCCGAACTTCACTCACCACGTGAGTCTACCAAACCACCAGCATGGATTCCGAAAAGTGCACAGCACCACCGCAGCACTTACACACACAGCGTAATAAACGCTCAGATAGTTCGCGGCCTCAACCAGAAACCACCCTGTGAGAGAGCGAACTTCGTAGCGTTGGGCTTGTCAAAAACTTTTGACACTGTCAATCACACAACGCTACTGCAGTACATTGAAGAAATTGCGCTCCCACTAGGACTGAAGGGGTGGAGAAGAATTAAACAAGGGGTTCCGCAGGGTGCTGTCCTCTCCCCGTTACTTCTACTTCGACTACTTCTACACCTCGATACTCCCCCAGCCACCAGAGAGAGTTTCCATAACCTCGTACGCTGATGATTGCACGATATTGACGTCGAGCAATGGAATCGATGGTATGTGTTCAAAGGTAAACAGCTATCTCTCCGACCTTTCTAGTTTCTTCTGTGCACGGAACCTAACACTTTTCTCCACTAAATCCACAGCAACCATATTTACGATGACGAAGGAGTATAGACCTAAGCTTAATATTGCATAATATTCTATATAGTGAGACGCTTATGTTCGCAGTTAAGGAGCATAATGAACTCATCTCCAAGCAGTTCCTACTAGGATGTTTTCGCAGAAATCACCCTTGCACCCACCTGCTTGGAGCGGAATCGCCTCCTAGGAACATCAAGAGGTCTTTCCTCAATTACATCGACGACATCGAACAGCACGCCAACCGGACTTCGAACGCAACTAACTTCCAAAAGTACTCACCACATTCACAATGGAGCTATTAACACTTTCACCGACTTCCTTCCAGTTAATGACGTTCTTAGAGTCAAATCACAACCCATTGAAGAGCTCAAGTTGCTGCGAAAAACGAGACTGACCCTTGCGCAGCTTCGTTCTAGATATTGTAGAAGGTTAAACTCCTACTTGTCCACAATAGATCCCGACATATCCAAATATGTCCTGCGTGCAATGAGTCTCCACCTGACACTGGCCACCTCCTTGCATTCCCCGCCAACCCCACTCCTCTAATACTCTTTTCCCTTTGGTCCGACGCCGTCGAAACAGCACGTTTTTTGGCCTCCCGGTAGATGACGCCAACCTAGATAAACTTTTATCATCCTAACAGGGATTAGATATCCGTTAGAACAACAATAACCACCATATCGGTAACTATCGGCACATTGGGGAGAAACGGATCTTTTCCCTGCATGTTTAGCGTTGCAAAAACTGTTTCCACGACATTTTACAGAATAACTGGGCAAGTTGGTCTTGCACTTTGGGACCTCGAAATTTGGACATGACCAGCTTATACGTCCCGACCCAAGGATTTTTATTGAGTTTATTACAAAGCTCATTGAAGCACGTAGCTTCACTATTTTTATACCCTGAAGAGGGTATATTAAGTTTGTCACGATGTTTGTAACATCCAGAAGGAAGCGGCGGAGACCCTACAAAGTACATATATGTATATATGATCAGTATGTTGAGCTGAGTCGATTTAGCCATGTCCGTCTGTCTGTCTGTCTGTCTGTCTGTATATATACGAACTAGTCCCTCAGTTTTTAAGATATCCTTTTGAAATTTTGCAAACGTCATTTTCTCTTCAAGAAGCTGCTCATTTGTCGGAACGGCCGCTATCGGACCACTATAACACATAGCTACCATACAAACAGCGATCGGAGTCAAGGACTTTCGCATTTGACGTGCTATCTTCACGAAATTTGGCATGGATTACTGCTTAAGGTAACAATATAATCTCCGAAGAAATTGTTCAGATCGGTTAACTATAGCATATAGCTGTCATACAAACTGAACGATCGGAATCAAGTTCTTGTATGGAAAACTTTCGCATTTGACGTGCTATCTTCACGAAATTTGGCATGGATTACTGCTTAAGGTAACAATATAATCTCCGAAGAAGTTGTTCAGATCGAATTACTATAGCATATAGCTGCCATACAAACTGAACAGATAGTTACTAACAGAAATGCACCAGTGAAGGGTATTTAGCTTCGGTGCAACCGAAGTTAACGTTTTTTCTTGTTTTTCTTAAAATTTTCACGAAGACCCTCACGCCTTACCGTACCTGCACCTCTCTTGTACTGGCGCTTCGCTTTATTACAAATTTTGAGCAATTGTTGAATCTCGTTATTCCACCAGTATGCTGGCTTTCATATCATATGATATTTTCTTCGAATCATGACGGCGTCACAGGCCCTGTTGATTTGTTGAACTAATAACTGATTTACTTCCTCTGATTCGCGAATACCGTCATTCAACACTAGTTTGAATGAATATTCATCCAATGTGTTGTTCCATCCCCTAGCTTACAGTTTTTTAACACGCGCAAATCTTCTTTGCCTTGCGGGTAGGCACTGCATGTGGATGAGTCACACGCCTGTCACTCTACTGTTCGAACCAGACTTTTTCTAGCAAATGTTATATCAGTAATAGAACCGCGACCGTTTTTTTTTTTCAAAAGTGTTTTTAGATAGGCTGTTATATATATTTCTGGACTAGGCAACATTAAGTGTTGCGAGGTGCAATCTGACATTTCCATTGGAAAGTTTGACATTTTTTAGCATAACATCACTCAGAACGTTTTGTCATTTAATCGTGAATTGTTTTATTTACAGGGAATTAAAAAATTCATCTCGGCCAAAAAATGGAATTAACTCGTGAACATTTTCGTGCGATCATTTTGCACAATTTTCGACGTGGATTATCACAACAAGAGTGCATCGATGAACGAAAATCTTTGTATGGCTATGAAGCACCATCCTATAGCACTGTGAAAAACTGGTACAAGGAATTCAATCGTGGCCGACGCTCGCTCAAAGACGAATTCCGTAAAGGTCGTCCAAAAACAGCCGTTGTGCCAGAAAACATCGATGCCGTACGTGAACTGATAATGCAAGAAGAGATGTAACAAATCAGATAGAGGCATGCCTATGCATTTCTCCCACCAGCATACATTCGATATTGCATGAACAACTGCCCGTAAAAAAGGTTTGTTCTCGTTGGATCCCGCACAATTTGTCAATCGCTCAAAAAAAGGCTCATGTGGATTGGTGTAAAGAAATGCGGAAAAAATACGATCGCGGTGCTTCAAAATACGTTTATAAGATCGTCACAGGTGACGAATCATGGATCTATGCGTATGAGCCCGAAACAAAACAGCAATCGACCGTGTGGGTCTTCCAAGACGAGCCAAATCCAACAAAAAAAAAACAAAAAAAAAAAAACATTTTCGTTGATAAATATTCCTATTTTTATTATTAGGCGAGAAATATATATAGCAGCCCTCGTACAACCTGTGTTTAGCAACAATTTATTTGTAATATTTTCATTACTTCTTCTTTTTACAGGCTTCTATGAAAAAGGGATATCTCCGGCTGCTCTTTTGATGGTTCGGATTCGATCGCCTTTTGCTTTTACACAGGATGCAGGCTGGGGTCGAATCGCTACATACATATGTGAACGTATCACTTGTCACGTAAAAAGCTCGGATTATGACATACGTGATCGTAATGCTTATGTCGTAGTCCGGTACGATGACATACGTGAACGTTTAAATAAACGTACTCGATCGATCGAACCGTAATTCGAACGCAAACTACCAATCGTAACAAGCGAATTTATTCAAAAATGTAAGTTCATATATTGTAAATAATTTATTATTTTAGAGAATTTTTTGTAATAAATCTATTTGAGGACAAATTTTAATAAACCGAGCCCTTCCTAGAAGGATCTAATGGCGGAGTTCATGGCAAGCCATCCATGCTTAGCAAAGAATAATTTCCCAAATTCTGCGCAAGGAAGAGTTGCGTCAAATTAACCATGGGAGGAACTGGGAAAATAGCTTAATGCCTTGAGGCCACCAGTAAAAGATACTAAGTTGTGGAGGAATGTATGCATGTATGTATATAATTGATATGCAATATATTTTGGTAAAATATTTTTTTTTGAGGTTTTTGCTGATCAAAAATATCAAGCACAGAAAAGGCTTTCCTTCAACAAGGCATCGAAGCAACTAACTGGTGGAGGGCCCTACAGTGAAAAATTAATCACTGCGACTGACAAATTACTAACCGAAGTAGCTGGACTTGAAGCTTTCGTAGAGGGCATTACAAATATTTCTGGAAGTAACCCAACTACAAATGTTTCGAGGTTTATCAGTGGCAGTGATAGCAGTTACGAGGAGGCAAACTCTTTCCTCAGCTCCTTACCAAGTCCATCGACATCAACACACTCGCTCCATTGATCATTGTCGGATTTTCAGAAAGGATTGTTGCTATAGAGGAGGAAAAGACAGCATCCAACAATCCACGCCGGAAATTGACTTAGAAATAAAAAGATTGGAACTCGAAGCCTTGGGGAAAAAATTATTATAAAATCTCGTACCTGACTTTATAATATTTAGTTTTAAGCATTTAATAGACTAATGAGTAACACATAAAATAACATAACATGGAAATCTACCATTGCCTCAGATAACAAATTTTACAAGTATGAGCGAATGTGCAGAAATTGATTTAGGCGAGCAACAAAGTTAGCTCGTTCGCCAGAGAAAAAATGAAAGTGTGTGAGATCAAATTCTCGAAATGGGAGAAGATATAAAGAAGTTACTAAATATGATGAGTCTTCCACAGCGCTCTATAAATAACCATAGGAGATAACTCCATAGCAGTAGCGCGAAGCTGCATGCAAGCGCACTAAAGGACTACTTTCAGCTCAAAAATCCCGGTCAACAAAATCAGGTATTATTGAGTGCTGTAAAGTCACACTGAAAAGGTTACGTGAAGACAGGCAAGCGAGTCGAAAAACCCCACACAAAAACAACAATAAAGCAATTTCCACAACAGCCGGATCTACGCACCGGAATTGACCCGGATTTTATCCAGCCAAGGGCTTTTATTTCGGTGGTCTAACCCGAATCGGTAAGTCTTAGTTTAAGTTTGTTGTCACTCGAACAACTCCTTGCAGCAGGGTTGCTCCGTATCCTGCTGACTCGTGCTGGGTACACAACAGGCGGAAATAAGTCTCCCAGAACAACGGGCAAGGCAGCTTCTAGGCGCTCGAAAAATTAAGATTGGCTGGGTAGTTTGCAGAATTTGCCAAAAAGCAAACTCAAAAAAGTGCTGCCTATAATTTTTTTATCTAAACTGAAATGGAAAAATTTTGTTCATATAAATACATTCTTTTAATTTTAATTAGACGTTTCATCACGTTTGTTGCTTTTATCACACAGGTGATTTTCTTAAATACTGAAAAAATAAAATTTAAAAATAAATAAAGCTCTATTAATTACTCATTTGTTAATTTAACAAGTTCATAGGTTAGCGTATTGATTACCGTTTTGTTACCTTTTTCTAGTACCTAAAAATCCATTTTAAATAATTTTCAAAAATTACTTCGGTAATATTTCATTTTTTTATTATTTAAAAATTAACATTTAAGCTAAATATTAAAATTAATTATCAACTTAAAATAATATTTAAAAACTAAGTTTAAAATAAAATATTGTAAATCAAAATATCCTTATACAACAAATTTACGAGAAAAAGCTAAGAATTTGCTTTTTATTATTACGTGCGGTCAAAACTGAAGTCCGCTCCGAAAATTAAAACAAATTCAATGTGTTATTAAAATCAATATAATTACACAAACCAAATATAAAATTTTGTTTTCTTCCGAATAAAAATTATAATTTTAAAAATTCATTTTGCATTAAAATAGTAATACTGGACATTAATATATACAACTTACAATCTTTGCCATACGTCGGTCTATAGAGATAAACTTTCAACGCAACTATCGCAATGAGCGTATAACCATACTTAGCGATAGTCAAGCGGCACTAAGAGCAATCTCCTCTTCTACAGTTTTCCTGTAGAGAACGGCTGAATAGCCTAGCGGAACGTAACCAGGTGCACCTCATCTGGGTGCCCGGTCACAGAGGTAAAGCCGGTACAGCTGTTTGATGAGCTCGCCCGCTCCGCAGTTTGCTCTAACATTGTAGGACCTGAACCCAACATGGGCCTATCTTCTTGCGTAAACTACCGGTTCTGCGACAGAGAGCCTGGAGTAAGGCCCTTGGATCCATGTTTTCGAATAGGGATCAAGCACCCATCGGAATATTAGACTTTATCAATATGCTGGGGCTATGTGAGTCTTTGTGAGTTAGTATAAATAATCTAATCTAATCTAACTCTCTCTTTCAGATAACGACTTAACTTCAGACGATAATTTTTCCTTACATGAGATATACTCCAGTCACAAATGGGCGAGCGGGTAAATCACAGGTAAAGGACCTTATATCGAACTGTTTTATTACCTGATTTCTACCTACTTTCTGTCCGTTTACTCTCAGAAGTCCTACTTCATTGCAAAAGTCTCAAAGAAAATTTTCCGGGTTATTTCTATTCCAAAATACAAAAACTCTCCTCCTAGTATGGCTCTAACGTAAACTTTTTATCGCGTTGTTCTGGGGAGAATTTTTGTTAATAGTGGCAAGCCAGGTCAGTGAGAGCTTTTTATGCAATATTATTTCTAATTGCCTATGCCTTCAATTCCACCGCTTTATCTGACTGGTCCGCAACCTCCTCAATACATTAAAAATTTTTTCAAACAAATAGTATCAACTATTGGAATTGTTATCGCTATCATAAAAATCCTCAAACCTATTAGCACTTACTCTGCTGGTGTTTGGTTCATTATCACTAATCCCTTTCTCTAACCTATCGAAACTATCATTTGAAACCTATTGAATAGATTCATTCAGTTTTCGAAATATTGCCAGCTTGCTCAAGAGATCTCAAGAGTTTTTCTTAATCATTCTTTAAAACTAAAATTGATCAGTATGTCAGGAATCAAATTTCCACGTCGAAAACTAAAAAAAAAACAAGTAATCATTTAATAAAAAATACGGATTATGAAAATGCGAAGTAATTTATGACATGAAATGTTAGTACTTCATGTTAATTAGTGATGAGCGATATTTCACTACCGGTGATTTTTTCACTGTGATTGAAAAATCGCAAATCGCAACTGCGATCACTTTTTATAAATAGCAGTTCGCTTCTATGAACTGCGATTGCGATCGCAGTTCGAAACTGTGATCGCAGTTCGAACCTGTGATTTACGATAGCAGTTCGAACCTGTGAATTACAATCACAATAGCAAATAGCAGAAAAGTAACAACTTTCTTCAGGGTATTGTATATATCGTATATGCTATTTTTCGTCATAGCGGTTTGAAGTTTTGAGTGTAACGTTCTTATATAAAGCATTTTGTGATGAAAACAAGAATTGTAACTACTTAATTTCAGAAAAAATGATGGAATAAAAAAATTACGGGTTTTTAATATTTTCCCAAAGATTAGGAAACTCGCGTTAATTATTTGGTCTTGAAAATATTAAAAGCGGGTATTCTAAACAAACAATTTATCAACCACACTAATGGTAATTCCTTCTAAGAGATGTGTGAAACCATCATACCAACATACAAATGAACTATGCAATACGCTCTAAGTGTCAGGTAGCCGAACCGCTCCAATATTTGCGAAAATGTAGTGAAAAGAAAGGCGGAAAACCTACGTAAGTGGTAAGTGGAACAGACCCGGACTTTTATTCGGCCAAACAGTGTCAAATTGGCAGAATCTGCCGCTACAACAACAACAACAACGACGTTTGAACGTCGACTTAGTTGCGATCGCAATAGCAATATAAAATCACAGTGATTTAAAAATCGCAATATCGCTCATCTCTAATGTTAATAATATTTTAAAATTAGTTTGATAAAGATTTTTGATTTGTAATAAATTTACGAATAGACTATTACAGAAGTAAAATAAATTTGAGCGTTGAGTGTTGAGTGTATGTGTTTTCTACATCTTACTTTATTTCTCATAAAATTAGAAAACGTTATAAGCGAAATATTTTCTGATTTACCGGAAAGTAGTATTTCTGTTTAGGACTCACTATTAAAGCTTTTTTACTTCCCTGAAAGTCTCGACAGCGATGTCTCTGCTGATCAGATGGAAAGGGTGATGTGAGCTTGCTCTGCTGAGGTGTTAGCCGCCTGTTGTAAACATCCACTTCGTTCCTGGCCAGGGAGTGTGCATTGGACGCAGGAGTAGGAGCCCGGGCGAGCCCAATGTTTTCCGGAACTGGTAAAGCGAAGGACAGTCCTCAAGGAACTGGAGTAGGAGCATTGTCTGCGAAGATATACCCGTTCATGTCTTTTTCGGCACGCTCCCGTACACACGATGCGCTGTTACAAAAAAAGTAATGCAGAATGTACTTAGAACAAACATCAAAAGTAGCAGTAATACGAGTATCTACGACAACTTAATAAGTAGCGGCACTCAAGGTCCTAGTAGTAGTAGCAAGATGCCTGAAGTGGAATTGTCCAGGAAAACTCCGAGCACTTTAGACATGCGTCAAGACTAGTGCGATCATCAAAAAAGGTGCTTCATGTAGAAAAGCCTGCGAGAGCAAGGTCGTCGTCACAATCGGTTGTTGATGTTATGTCTGAACTAGGTGAGACGATCAGGAAGCTATCAGAAGCAATCCGCTTGCCGCAGACATCAATTAATAACCAAATCCGAGACCTATTCAGTTCGGTAACGAAACTACACGCACGCGTCCAAAATGTATTCAACAAGAACTAAGACTCAAAAGGGTGGACTCAACGCCAAAGAGGGAAGTCCCCGCCTAAGAAATTAGTTAGTCAAGGGGAAGTACAAATAATGGCTACTGCGGACAACGGTTATGAAGGCAAAATTCTGCAGAAGGGAAGAAAATTGAGGGGAAGGAAAACGACTGGCAATAGGTCAAACGCACAACCGAGAGAAGAATACAACGGCCGGAGAGAAAAGCAAGTCTCGATTAGTTGCAAAAGCTATGGGATGCAGCAGATAAATGAAGATGGACATATAGACTAATTAAGTATGTATGGGCTTGGTTTGACAGACAAGATGGTGAGACAGAATTCTATTTAATACAGTTCTTATCGGACCGTGGCTGTTTCAGGGAATACCTGCGCAAATTTGACCACGATAACGAAGCACAATGTTCCTTCTGCGGAAATGTTGCAGAAAACGCAGACCACTTCGTTTTCTCCACCATAGAAGAACTAACAAACGAAAAGATGACGCCCGACTAACATAGTGAGTCACATGTTGCGACAGTTGGAAATATTTCAATGTTTCTGTTACCTCTGACCAAACCAAAGCCAAGTGCAAAATGTCAGCCAGAGGATCGGAGTCCAAGCAATTATATATACATATAACTCATACACTGGCCGCCATATTTGACATAAGGTTGTTAGAGTAACGAAAATTATTTGATGAAAAGTTAATTTTGACAAAAGTTTAAAGATCTTATGTCAGGTATATAGGATAAAATATTGACCCGATTTTATCTCTTTTTTCAAACCTGCATGCAATTAATAGGCCATAGGCTAATAAAATGCTCTCAAGGTTTCAACAAGGGTCCTCACATATATGGGGTAAAGTCAGCCGGATGTTCCAAAATCCAAATATTTGTTATATGGGGGCTAGGTCAAGTTTTCGCCCAATTTTATCCGTTTTGTGCACAAAGATAACTCACATATTAACCGTTATCAACCGGAAGTTCCGTTCTCTGAATCACGGGGATAAAATTAAATGTCTCTGCCCTATTTAGTTAGTACCCGGCGAGTACTGCGTCGAATACTTTCAAAGCTGGAGTGCTTTCGTTCATTCGGACAACATGACCTAGCCAGCATAGCCGCTGTCTTTTAATTCGCTGAACTATGACAATGTCGTCGTATACCTCATACAGCTCTTCGTTCCATCGAATGCGATATTCGCCGTAGCCAACGCGCAAAGGACTATAAATTTTCCGCAGAACTTTTCTCTCGAAAACTCTTTACGTCGACTCATCAGCTGTTGTCATCGTCCATGCCTCTGCACCATATAGCAAGACGCGAATTATGAGTGACTTATAGGATTTTGTATTTGATCGTCGAGAAGACTTTTTGTTTTCAATTGCCTACTTAGTCCGAAGTAGCACCTGTTGGGAAGATATATCCTGCGTTGGGTTTCGAGGCTGACGTTGTTTTTGGTGTTGATGCTGGTTCCTAAATAGACGAAATTATCTACAACTTCGAAGTTATGAATGTCAACATTGTTTTTTGTTTGTTTGACAGAAGATATTTCGTCTTGCCTTCGTTCACCATCAGACCCATTTGCTTCGCTACCTTATCCTTTCTAGAAAGAGTAGAACTAACGGTGCGCTTGTTAACGTTGATATCAATATCATCAGCGTACGCCAACAGCTGTACACTCTTATAGAAGATGGTACCTTCGCTATTTAGTTCTGCAGATCGAATTATTTTCTCCAGAAAAAGGTTGAAGGTCGGAGAGGTCCTTCCTGATTTTGACGGAGCCTATGGTGTTGCTCAACGTCAGTTTAAAATTCCAAACGTTGGGCATGCTTTCATCCGGCAATGGAACGTCTGCTCCATCGTCACCGATTGGGGAATCGGGTTCGCCTTCTCCTGGCATTATAATTTCACTGCCATTCAGCAGGCTGGATAAGTGTTCCCTCCACAATTTTAGTATGCTCTGAGCATCGGTTGCTAGGTCACCTCCTTGGGTTCTTCAAGAGTATGCTCCGATCTTGAAACCTTCTGTTAGTCGCCGCATTTTTTCGTAGAATTTTCGATCATTACCCCTGTCGGCCAGCTTTTCAAGCTCTTCGTACTCACGCATTTCGGCCTCTTTCTTTTTCTGTCTGTAAATGCGTCTCGCTTCCCTCTTCAACTCTCGGCATTTATCGCATCCCGCACGTGTTGTGATCGACAGTAAAGTTGCGGGATAGGCAGTCTGTTTTCTCTCCCTTGCGACACGGCACTCCAAGTCGTACCAGCTGTTCTTTTGTATTTTCCGAAAACGAATGGTTTTGGTTGCAGCTATACAAAAGGAGTTTGAAATGCCGTCCCACAGTTCCCTTATATCGTGTTGTTGACGAGTGCTCTCAGAGAGCAGGAGTGCAAGTCGAGTAGAAAATCGTTCGGCTGTCTGTTGTGATTGCAGCTTCTCGACGTCGAAGCTTCCTTGTGTTTGTTGACGTACGTTTTTTGCTGAACAGAGGCGGGTGCAAATCGGAGCTTATGCACGTCTAGAACACTAGAAACGTGTCTTCCGTTTATCACAACATGATTAATCTGGTTGGTGGCTTTTCGATCCGGAGACAGCCAGGTAGCTTGATGTATTTTCTTGTACTGGAATCTAGTTCCACAGATAACCAAGAATAGCATGAAATATGCAATAAACTTTTGCTTCGAAAATATTCCTGGTTATGTCATAATAATCATTGTTATAATTAGGTAGATAGAACAATTATGTCTAAACCGTTTTAATTATTAGTTGACTCCACTTTGGTACACTTATATGTGTCCGTAAATTAATTAATATTCTTGAAAGTTTTCATTCATATTTTTTTCATTGCAAATACCCCTTCACAAAAGAGTTGTTATTATACCAATTATTTATGTACATCTCTGTGTCCGAACAAGGTAGACTTCGATCAGGTGACTCAGCAGTGTCCAATTCTGTTGTTCAGGTTTTCTTTTGTTACTTGAACGTTTATAAAACTTAACAATCCTTTGTCAAATAGAGGAGAAACCTTCCTCGGTTGCTATGTCAATCATTAACCATTGAAAAAAGATCGAAATTAATAGCGGTTTCTTTTCTCGATGAAAATTTTGCATCATTATATACAACATTGCGCAAATGTTCCATGACACCTTGCAAAAATGGTCAATTTTTTAAATGATAAAAGAACAAAAAAACAAAAAAAAAATAATGACACCGTATTATAAATCAGCTGTTGAATTGTTTTCGTTTTCATAATTAGACCATTAGACCTCAGTTATAACCTAATATAAATGTATATATGGTATAATGTATTACCCGAATGTAAAACTATTTGCAACTATGTTAGAAACAATAATAAGACTAATTTAATATATGTACAAGGTGCGCTCCAAAGTAAACAGGACTTTTTGAATCTAGCGCCCCCTAGTGGCGCCATCTATATGTCGACTGGTGAGTTAGTATCTGCTGTCTTTATCGATTGTCCAATGAGAATTTCGTTGATTGGAAGTTAGTGCGTTTGAAGTGTCAGTATGTTTGTGTTATTGGTGCGAAAATGAACTTCGAACAAAGAGCTAACCAAGAATGATAGAATACAAGATTACGACGACCGCCATTACGAAACGTCATAGTTCCGTGTTGAGAAGAACAAGAGTGAAAAACTGTCAAATGGCTTGCAAACTGTAAACAGAAAAGTAAACACTTTTATAAATTCGCAAAATATTATTAATTCTTTCGATTTTAATGAAAAGTTTTAGTGAAGCGATTGAATATTGTTGAGTGAAAAGATTTGAATCATTTCTAAAGAAATATATCGGCCTATTGATAATAAAATTGCCTATTAAGTTGTGATTCAAACGGAGAAGACGTTTCTTGTGTTGTATATAAATATATACATATATTATAAGTTCAGATGTATCAGATGTATGAAATTATGATAAAAGAATTGTGAAATTATATTGAAGATATATGTATTTGTAACATATTTTTAACCTATCGTCAACTAATTCCAAACAAAGTGAATGATTAAATCAATTGTGTTTATGATATTTCAGTCTTTCTTTTATTGTTCATAAACAGATATTAGTAATAATTCTAATATAAATATGAAAATAAATTAACTTAATCTATAAAACTAAAACTATTTTATTATTTTATTAAGTTTGCGTTTTTTTTGCGGATTGATTCTTCCAATTCCTTGTTCAACTGTCTTATTTTAAAAAACATTCTAGCTCGGAAGAACAACTTTTTCATTCTATTGCTACTATCGATTTCTGACGATTCCTCCATGTGTGTTTGCAAGTATTTTTTAGAAATAAACAAGCCGTCGCCATTAAAATTTTGAAATATGTGTTGTAAGGTAGCCATTTTTCCTATCAATTCTTCCGACGGCTTAATTAATCCACCTTCGCTCAGGTGGCTGACCCAAGTATATGATGCATCTGCATCACGATCTACAGAAATGTCGTCTACTTGGTCTCGCAGCTTATGGCATATGTATCCAGCCAAATTTTCTAGACCATTGTATTCTACTCCTTCTAGCTCTGCCATTTCGTCTGGTATTTCTTCACCTTCGGAATCAAAAGTAACAGCCTATTATTCCTATAATAAGAGAATCAGTTATTATAACTATTTTTTTTTTAATTTTATTTTCAAATTACCAGTGAAAGGCGGCTGGGAGATTTCCAAGTCTGGCGTGTCATCAACTTTCACATTCGCTGCATCAGATATAACGCCTTCATTTTTTCCTAGTATATACGACCTAAGACGGTATTTAAACTCTTGTTGGTCAGGGTGATCGTGCAAGCCACCCTTAGCTCGAATAACTCCAAAAAAGTTTTCCAGGACATCCTGATTCAGGCGGTACGTGAGAATATAATTTATATTATAATGCTTCTGAACATGTTCAAATAAACCCTTCAAAGCATTATTTGTTTGTATAATTCCTAAAAATATGATTTTGTTTGTCAATTTTTGATATTTTATTTTTTTGTTAGGTAATTACCTCGTTGAAATGGCAGTAGACTATTTTTTCCGATGACTCTCAAATTTATTATCATTTCCGTCATTTTGTCAAGAATGGAGCTTTGGATATCAATGGCGAGTCCATGGGCATGACAACGCTCTCGGGAATCTGAATGTGGTACTCTCACATTCATGACGTCGAACCAATCGTTAACCTGAAAATATTTTTATTAGAATAATTAGATTAGTTATATTTAAAGCAGTAATGTACCAGTTTGAAGAGTTTATGGCATTCTTCCCAATTCTTTCCATCTAGGTATCCCAAGCTTGCTGCTCTCGTTATAGCCTGTGCCACAGTATGAGAAAAAAGTTTTGTGGCCATTTTAACGATTTGCCTTTGAGCACCTGTAACGCACAAGTAGTTGGCTGAAATTTTATGGGTAATTGACAAATCTGCCGATGTACATGATGGGAGCTCCAATATGATATCCTTCTTAACTTCCTTCCCATTTAATAAAAATTCTCTATCAATAAAATGATTTCGAAGAAGTTTTATTAAATGGGGAACATCTGCAAAAACGAATACTTCCCTTTCTTCGAATATGAAACTGAAAAGAAAATAAGTATAAATATGTTATATTGGCACATGTCAACAAATTGAATGTTAGGTACTCACTTTGGTTTGTCCTCATTAATTTTCAGCTCCGCATAAAGTGATCTATTTTTACTACCTAAATCGCTGACTATCCCAACCACAATGTATCCACATTGTTTTGTTTCTCTCAATATTTCTTCCAAAATATTCGTCGTCATTTTACAATCAAAATCGTAAAATATAGGCTGCTTCCAACGAGACATTAAACCTATGTTGTAAATATGTATATCAGTTAACTACATGATTATTTAATTACACATAACAAAACGTACCTCTTAGCATTGCTACTTGGACATAGCTAACCGGTCCTAATGTTGAGTCCGATGGTTTATCGTACCAGTAGGTTTTCTTCACCTTCATTTCGTCGAAACTCAATATGCATAATTTTTGAATATTATCCATATGAGTAGAAGCAGCCAATATTTTAAAAACAGGTTTCATTAACCCTCTGCTTATGTCGATTTTGCTGCTCCATCTCTGCAATGTTCGTACTGAAGGCAAAGGAAAGCTATTGCGGTATAACAATTTATATGCTTTCGCACTAGCAGCGTATAGGATCACTGATTGGGCAATATCCTTTACATCCCACTTATGTACCTTCGAAGTTGTCTTCATTTTATTAATTTGCCCACTTGTGAATATCACTTTTAATTTCTTTTCGATATTTTCACACTCTTGTGTCTTCTCCTTTAATTTTTTTTAAATAAGTTAATATTAAAGTTGTCCCTTTGGTTATTATTGTCCTCAACATTTTAATTTTCCTTAAAAGTTTTCCATTCTTTTTCCGTAGGCGAATGTTCTCCTTACTCAATTTTTCGCTGAGATAAAACACAAAGCAAATTAATAAGGTTTATAAACGACTAACCATAGATTTACTTACATCTGAAGACTATACTCCCTTTGCAATGTTTTTCTGTGGAAATATAATGAAAATCATGCATGTATGTAAGTATTTTAATAAATGTCCACAAAGAGATTTACTTACATTTGATTGTGTAATTCTTCTACCTCTTCAAAATAATACATGTATCCAGAGTGTTTTCTTTGGATGTTGAGGCTTCTTCATTCTCCTTTGGGATGGCCACATTTTCTTTATTTTCACTAGATTTTTCGTCTGCTTGAGATAAAAATTCTACAAATGAGTTTAAATTAAATACATAAATATTTGTAATAATTAATGACAACTACCATTATCTTCCTTATTATGTTCAGCCATGAAAACGCGTGCGGATTCTTTTCTTTGTTCCTGAAGGTCTTTATTATAATCTCGTAACAAAGATTTAACTGTTTTTTTTTGTTCCCTTTGTTGAAGGCGGTTTTCCCGCGCCGATGGTATAGCAGGTACTTGTATTGAGGGAACCATTCCACGCTTTAGCTTAAGTCTACTTGCAAAACCCAATATATTCAGAAAATTTTAATGAATATAATTAATCTCAATAATTAAAAGACTCACCCATTTCAAATTGTCTGTGGTTCATAGTATCTTCATCTCTAAAGTGATCTATGCATATTAAAGAGGATTTAGTATTAAATATATCATTTCTTTTCCAAAATAACACCCATTTTTTGGTAACTTTTAAATTGGCCGGAAAACTGAAAAAACTCGTTTTCGATCCTTTAATTGCATAATAATTATTACAACAAGCCACTGCACATTTCATTTTAAAAAATTAATATATTTATGCTTAGAAATTTAAATAAATACAACAGTACACTTTCAGTGATTTTCTTTATTTGAACAATTTCCACATATGCTACTCTATTTATTGTGGATGTGCCTAAGACTACTTATATCTTTTCTCGCAACAATATTCTAAACATTCCACTGAAATTTTTCCTGCAAAGACGAATGAATTTATATTATTTTGGGAATTTCCAAAAGTGTTTACTTTTCTGTTTACCATTTGTATGCATTTCTATGCTTGTTCTTCTCAACGCAAAACTGTTACGTCACGAAATTGTTGCGCAATGTATTTGTTTTTGTAAGAATTGTCACGAGCTAAACCGAAAAAAACTAACGGTAAACTAGTGTCGTAATCTTATATTCTATCATTCTTGGAGCCAACATTAAATTTTTTTTACAATTGGTAAAACTTTTGCCGAAACGTTTCAATTGATGAAACAAGCGATGATTGCCTATCCCGTAACAGAGTGCACGAGTGGTTTCAACGTTTTCACAGTGATCGTGAGGACATAAATGACGATCAACATGTGGGCCAATCAAAATCCGTGATCAGCGGAAATTCCAACGAAACTGTGCGGGAATTCATCCAAAATCAGCCGAAATCATCATTGAAATTCATGGAAATGGAATTGAACATCTCCAAAACATCGATTTATCGCGTTTGGTGCGCCCTATTTGGCGTGTTTGGCCCGAATATCGCGAAGATGAAAGTAGGCGTTTGTTGCACGATAATGCGCCGTCTCATCGATCGTGCAAAAAGCTGTATTGAAGCAGAAGGAGACTATTTTGAATAAAATAAATTGATTTTGCCGAAAAAAACCATTTGTTCTATTTTTATTTTAAGTCCTGTTTACTTTGGAACACACCTTGTAAAAGTAAACATGTCATAATGTAAATAACATGTTTATATTACCAAAATGTAAAAGTCTACACACTCCTATACAATTCTGTCAAACCTATAAGGCGCCATAACGGTTCTGAGAAACAGACGTTCGGCAAATCAAGAATGTGAATAAAGCGTCACTTTGATTGAAACAGTGAAAGCGGCCACTACACTTATTAAACTGTAATTAACGAAAATAAGCTTGTCATTTAACACTATTTTTTACCTCTGAGTCTGAGTTAGCACTCAGGCTATCTTCTACAAATCCTTTAAGCCTGGGTAGGGATTTTCTTTCAACAAGGTGAGGATGAATCGACCAACTCATTTGCAATTTCCAATAATGATTTTAATAAAACTGACCGAATTATGTCACTTTGTGCAAAAACTTGTTTAAAATACTTTGCAACTTTAAGAAACCATAAATAAAAATTCACGGAGAAAGTCTCACTCTTACATGTTGTCAGGGTACAAAATGTTGCACTATTGGCTGGTTAGAAGGCAATACTTTGAGAAAATAGCAGTCGAACCCGAAAACTTGTTGAGGAAAGAACACGCAATTTTGACAGCCCGAGCATAGAGCAGCATACTATAAATGCGACATTTTTGTGAGAAATAAATAACACTAACTGTACAGAATTATCGGGTTGAAGCGTTTATTTTTGTATTTTTCACTATTATTATTCATATACGAGCCACAAGTCAATTTATTGCTAAACACACATACAAATGTACATATATTAATCAGTGATATCGTAAACGTAACAACATTTGGCAGCCCATCACTAACCGGTACAGGTGTTTTCTTACAATTCAGCAAGTCAAACTGGTGTGTCGGCGTTGCCCATTACATTTTTCTCTTGGCTGTACGGCAATGTAGCGATATCAGCGATGACGAAATAAGCAAATGAAAATGAAAATATTTTGCGTGGGTCTATATACATATGTACATACTTGTATATACATATACTATACATGAGTATTCATCAAACGAGCGCACAAGACCATTCTCCACGCCTTCGCATCGCTATTGACCGGCCTGGCAGCGCAGAGTCAAGCGCATTGCCGGTGTGCCATTTATATACCATATTATATATTCGCTGCAATTTATGAAAAATTGAAAATGAAAATAACATGAAAGTTATGTATTTTAAGGTGTGTGCGCAACCATCGCAATGTGATATTGAGCAATTCACTCGTCTGAGAAGTTCCTTCGTTGCTAGGCACATGCGAAGTTGGGATCTAATGGATTGATTTTTTTGTCACGTACTTAAATTAAAGGAAAGTCATTGATTTGAATGTTTTCATATTTATTGATGTCAAACCCTGAGTCCTGCTCAAGCAGCGGGATAACATAGTTGCGGAAATTGATTTCACCATTTTGGGGAAGCACACGGATATTTTAGGTCGAATAATAATTGCAGTTCTAGAAGAAAGAGTGTTAAAGTTATGAAAATTCCAAGCTTTTACACATATAAATATGTACATACATATGTACATATGTATCTATTATCATTTTGCCTTGCAAGTCTTCCGAAAGTTTTAGTCGGTAGCTCTCCAATATCCCACCGATCCCGATTTTCACAACAATCTCTTGTTCAGCGATGCAGTTCACTTTTGTTTGACTGTTACAGCAATGGGGAACGCTTTAGACTGTTGATTAATGACTTTGTCGAGCATAATTTGGAGGATGTTTAGTGAGCACATTATCATGGGTCGTGGGTCGTTCTTGATGTTTTTTTGAAAATACAAATCTGGTTGTTCCTGCCTAATTTCAAATTATATAGTTACCCGTATACAAACATATGTATATACGAAACTGCTTCCGACACCGAATCAGTTTTTTTTTAAAGGTCCCGATGAACGGATCTATCGCAACGAAATAATGTATGTGAAGAATATGTGGCGAACCAATAGATTTTCATATCCGAATGATATTTCTATTTTTAAGGAAATAATGAATTTTTTTGCTATTTATCAAAGGAATTTTTTAATCGCTTTGCTCGCTTTAACTTTCATATGCGTTCGTTTGTAACCCAAACATAAAAAACGGTTATTCCAACAAATTGTTTTTGGTTATTCAATTTTTAAACTATTTTCATAGGTGTGCATTCGGGTTTATTTGTCGAGTTATTTGTATTCGCATTGCTCAAGAGCTCATGCGCACAGGTGCTCTACCGGCGCGTTGAGTGCTCCGGTGTGCGCTACTCCACAGCGGCGGCAAAGGTAAGTGAAAAAACCACATCGCTTGTTGCATAAATGGTGTTTTGGTGAACGTTTGCAACAACAAAGCTACAATCACACAGAAAAAGCTGACGATTCGCGTGTACATTTGTATGTATGTGTGGGCTTCATGGCTAAAGTACCACAAGGCCCAATGAAGTGAAGAGACTACAAGCAAAAAATACAAATACTCACTTTCAAATTTTTTTCCATGCACTTAGGCGTGCGAAACTGTTATAAGAGCGCAGCGCAGCGCCAACATGCCGGTTGTCGTTTGCCGGCATTTGGAGTTGCTTGCAACTAGATAAATTGTTATGTATGCAGGTATGTGTGTGGCAACCGGATTTGATGCCGGCGCGCGAGTGCGCAAGTGTTCGACTGTTCGACCCCCACCTCGTAACTTGCAATTCTAGCTTCGGGCTGTCGACGTGCACCCAGCAACGTGCCATTTGATCCTTTTCTTGATCTCTGCTAATTTTTCATATTTCTGTCCGTCCGCTCGCTTGTTCAGTTTTTGCTCAAAGCTTATGTACTTGCCAAGGCTTCAGACACAACAAACAAGTATGAATTGCATAATATGTTTTGCAAACGAAGTTTCTAAGTTGCACGTGTTGTTGCTACAGCTTCTTCAATTAGTTGGTGTAGCTCTGATGTTGGAACTATTGCGGGGGCAGGTTTTTTAGAGCGCGGAATTTACGGGAAAATATTTGTGGAGAGAAACGAATTGCTCATTGATTTATTAACATTATTAGTAAAATATTATATATAAAGCTTTGATCGTCTATCTACTTCACGGTGTCATAATTAGTACACTACATGCACCTAAAACACTAGATTTACGCTACC